>NC_084613.1:72104928-72122428 GCF_033978795.1 Nerophis ophidion
AGAGAAGGGAAGGAGGCGACAACCAGGGTAGAACTGCGGTATTTCAAGGTTTATTTTAGACCTTTGATGAATACGTGACGTGTGTATGCTACTCCAAGTGAATGAGTGTGACTGTGTGTAATATTAATAATGTCAATGTTACCAAGGGTTGATGTCTGTGAGTTTTGGTCGTACTCTTTCGGCGAATCACGAGGGGAAGTTCGTGGACAGGCAAGGGGTCGTGGGCAGGAGCGAGGCAGCGTGGTCTGGGTCCGAGGAGGACAGTCAGGAATCCGGATGAATGTCGAATGACAAGGCTCGATCACGGAAGGCATGGGAGTCAGGGAAGGTTAGTGACATTCTGGGAAAGGTTCCTCGGGTCTGCTGGTCTTTATGACGCTCCCTTCCATCAAGTCTAGGTGGGTTGATTATTGATTGAGTGCAGGCTCGTTTCCGCGTGGGCATGCTGCGCTCAGCATGAGCGGGGGCGTGTCTTAGTGCGCTGTCAGCGGAGGCGCCCGCAGCTCTAGCGACCGAGGAAACGCGGGTTCGACTTCGCGTCATGACAATAAATAAGTAATTAGAAAAAAAATAATAAAAATTGTGTTCAACATACGGATGTTGACCATACATATCTTAAAATATAATAAATTAAAACCGTATTTTATTGAATAGATTCTGTATTCATTATTCCCCTTTATTTAATGATTTAGATTTTTAATGTGAAGTGTTGTGCCGGTACCAATATGTTGGTACTTTTTGGTACTTTTCTAAATAAAGGGCACCATAAAAAATTGCATTATCGGCTTTATTTTAACAAAAAATCTTAGGGTGCATTAAACATATGTTTTTTATTGCAAGTTTGTCCTTAAATAAAATAGTGAACATACAAGACAACTTGTCTTTTACTAGTTAGTAAACAAACAAAGGCTCCTAATTAGTCTGCTGACATATGCAGTAACATATTGTGTCATTTATCATTCTATTATTTTGTCAACATTATTAAGGACAAGTGGTAGAGAATTACATATTGAATAACTTGTTCATTTACTGCTTACTTTCTCTATTAACATGTTCTATCGACACTTATGTTAAAATGTAATAATCGCTAATTCTTCTGTTGTGTGATACTAACATTAGTTTTGGATGATACCACACATTTAGGTATGGATCTGATACCAAGTAGTTACAGGATCATACATTGGTCATATTGAAAATCCTCATGTGTCCAGGGACGTATTTCCTGAGTTTATAAGCATAATATACATTTAAAAAACAAAACTGTGGAGAGACGGAGCCGACGAGCCGACAGCAGGATAGGACAGACAGCGGTCCTACCCGAGATGGCGGCCAGGAGGCGGAACATGCAGCGGAGCGGAGAGGCGGGGCACGCTTGGAGCGACACTGCAGCCATCAGAGACGGGTGCGTAAACGACACACCTGCTCTCAATCTCTGCATCTTCTGCTGCAGCATAAAAGGGGAGAAGGACGAACGATCGTGGCAGAGGTAGGAGAGGAAACACCCGACGACGAAGACGACGAGAGCGACCAGGAAAGAGAGGAGCCCCCGCGGGCAAGAAGAGAGGGCGCGCTACAAATCGGCGCGACCGACTGGCAAGAAAATTTGGTTATTGAAATAATAAACCAGAGTCAACCCTGCTACAATGCGTCTTGCATCGATGGTCACTGCAACCCACACGATGACGGCTGGAGACCTGTCACAAAAACAAAAGAAGATGTTTGGATGCTAAAAAATAACGACATAATGATAGTAGTATTAAATGGATAGATACGCTCCTGTACTTGGTATCATTACAGTGGATGTCACCAATGGCGTTTGTTTACATGTTGATGCCGGTGAGCTACGATGTATAGCGAAGCATGCTTCATGTAATCAATCAATCAATCAATCAATCAATGTTTATTTATACAGCCCTAAATCACAAATGCCTCAAAGGACTGTACAAACCATTACGACTACGACATCCTCGGAAGAACGCACATAAGGGCAAGGAAAACTCACACCCAGTGGGCAAGGAGAACTCACACCCAGTGGGACGCCAGTGACAATGATGACTATGAGAACCTTGGAGAGGACCTCCAAATTTTAAACAGGCTAACTTGTTTAAAATTTAAGAACCCCTGCTCTATGGTAAAGTTGTGACTTTTTGACAACTATGGAAAAAAAAACAAAATTTTGCTTAAAAAAAAACTGTGGTATAGTTTTTTTAAATTTAAAGTATTGCACTGAAAAAAGATGGCCATGGATTTCACGGCAGCTCAATCATATTAACGTGAAAATAACAGTGTCACAGTTTTTCAATTTACGATAATTTTGGTGTAAAGACTGGTAAATTATATCCAAAAATTCTGGTGACTGAGCTGCCAGTGTTTTTTACCATAAAATCTGTTCAATTTTTTTTATTTTACAGGCTAACTTGTTTAAAATGTAAGAACTCCATCTCTACGGTAAAGCTGTGACTTTTTGACATTCATGGAAAAAAAACTAAATTTTGCTTGAAAAAAAACCATGGTATTTTTTTAAATTTACAGTATTGCACTGTAAAAAATGGCCATGGATTTTACGGCAGTTCAATCTTTTTAACGTGAAAACACAGTGGCACAGTTTTTCAATTCACAATAATTTTGGTGTAAAGACCACTATAAATGCTATGGAAAAATTCTGGTGACTGAGCTGCTAGTGTGTTTTATCGTAAAATCTGTAGATTTTTACTTTAATTTTATTGGCTAACTTGTTTATAATTAAAGAAGCCCTTGCTCTACGGTAAAGTTGTGACTTTTTTGCTTTGCCCTGCCGTCTCTCGCTGTCAGCTCTGTTCGTTTTTGTGTTGTTTGCGTCTATTTTCGTCTCTGTCAGCTCACTGCTTGTGTATGACCGCCAAACGCTGTTGGATCTTTGCTCCTTTCCCACTGATATGATCAACTTCGACATTGGTTTTTCGACGTCCAAAGTCGGCTTTTTTGCCTGGCCGGATTCCTGCCTTCCTTTCCCGCCTCGTGGCTCCTCTCCCCCGCCACCTGCGGGCTGTGTGTCGGGCCCCACCTGGATTAGCTGCGCCCTTGGACGTGCTGCCCCCCGCCAGGTTCGGTATTGTGAATGCAAGATCTTTGACAAACAAAACGTTTATCCTGAGGGATTTCTTCACTTCCCGCGGACTTGACTTCCTCTGTGTGACGGAAACATGGCTGAGAGCCGGTGAGTCCGCCCCTCTTAATAAACTTCTTCCTCCGGAGTGTTCCTACATTAATTCTACGCGGTCGTCTGGTCGAAAAGGAGAAGGATTAGCAGTCGTTTTTAAAAATGACTTTAAATGCTTCGAACTGTGCATGTTTGAGCTGGAGGGGGCGTGGCCTCCAGCTCCAGCTGAATTTCAGGAGATTTTCGGGAGAGGTGCTGAATTTTGGGAGTCTCTCGGAAAATCCGGGAGGGTTGGCAAGTATGCATGTTTTCCATGTGAAAAATACCCAACACACATACAAGAAACCCAGTCCTAGTTAAATACAGTATGCATAGTTTATTATGAAACCGACCAAATTGGAATTAACAGCATCCTCGGGGAGGCTGACAAGTGCTACATTCCTGACACCCTCATTGAAAGTGTCCCACCACCCAAACCAGAGCCGGGTTACGCCAGTTATGCGCGCACACAATCACAAATTCACACAAATGCGCATGAGGATATCATGGATACGCTGCCCGGGGGCGAACATATTCCAACACATGGACCACGTTCACAGAAAGAGCAATCCAGACATGAGGAATTGTCGCCCTCCTGCCTGACATTTGTGCTCCATGTGCCGGGGGCACGGCAGGAGGGAGGGCGGAATCACAAATTCGGCATGTCACATGGTCAAAGAGGGAAGATTTACGACAGATCAGGTTCCACATGGGTAGCATGGTGTTGTAGCCTCAGAATGCCAGGTATGGGAGTGAGATCAGACTCCGGGTTTAGTTTGCACACGCTCTCTGGCAACTGCGCTCAGGGTGGAAGTGCTATTGGTGACTGGCATGGCCAAAACCGTCGCTTGTGTCTTTCCAGGGCTGTTGCTTGAGAGCGAAACAGATCCATGATATACAAACCTCGTTTCCATATGAGTTGGGAAATTGTGTTAGATGTAAATATAAACGGAATACAATGATTTGCAAATCCTTTTCAACCCATATTCAATTGAATGCACTACAAAGACAAGATATTTGATGTTCAAACTCATATACTTATTTTTTTTTTGCAAATAATAATTAACTTAGAATTTCATGGCTGCAACACATGCCAAAGTAGTTGGGAAAAGGCATGTTCACCACTGTGTTACATCCTTTTCATTTAACAACACTCAAACGTTTGGGAACTGAGGAGACACATTTTTAAAGCTATTCTGGACTACAGGCACTCTTTTACTATGAAGCCACTCTGTTGTAACACGTGGTGTGGCATTGTCTTGCTGAAATAAGCAGGGGCGTCCATGATAACGTTGCTTGAATGGCAGTATATGTTGCTCCAAAACCTGTATGGACCTTTCAGCATTAATGGTGCCTTCACAGATGTGTAAGTTACCCATGCCTTGGGCACTAATACACCCCCATACCATCACAAATGCTGGCTTTTGAACTTTGCGCCCATAACAATCCGGATGGTTCTTTTCCTCTTTGTTCCAGAGGACACAAATGTCCACAGTTTCCAAAAATAATTTGACATGTGGACTCGTCAGACCACAGAACACTTTTCCACTTTGCATCAGTCCATGTTAGATGATCTTGGTCCCAGAGAAGCCGGCAGCGTTTCTGAATGTTGTTGATAAATGGTTTTCACTTTGCATAGTAGAGCTTTAACTTGCACTTACAGATGGAGCGACCAACTGTATTTAGTGACAGTGTTTTTTTTTTAAGTGTTCCTGAGCCCATGTGGTGATATCCTTTAGAGATTGGCGTCAGTTTTTAATACAGTGCCTTTTGAGGGATCAAAGGTCACGGTCATTCAATTTTGGTATCCGGGCATGCCGCTAACGTGGAGTGATTTCTCCAGATTCTCTGAACCTTTTGATGATATTATGGACCGTAGATGTTGAAATCCCTAAATTTCTTGCAATTGCACTTTGAGAAACGTTGGTCTTAAACTGTTTGACTATTTGCTCACGCAGTTGTGGACAAAGGGGCGTACCTCGCCCCATCCTTTCTTGTGAAAGACTGAGCATTTTTTGAGAACATCTGTTTTTATACCCAATTATGGCACCCACCTGTTCCCAATTAGCCTACACACCTGTGGGATGTTCCAAATAATTGTTTGATGAGCATTCCTCAACTTTATCAGTATTTATTGCCACCTTTCTGTACTTCTTTGTCACGTGTTGCTGGCATCAAATTCTAAAGTTAATGATTATTTGCAAAAAAAGAAATTTTTATCAGTTTGAACATCAAATATGTTGTCTTTGAAGCATATTCAACTGAATATGGGTTGAAAAGGATTTGTAAATCATTGTATTCCGTTTATATTTACATCTAACTTAATATACCAACTCATATGGAAACGGGGTTTGTAGATACTGACTAAGATTCCCTTTAAAATACTAGTTCATCATGTAATGTGTTTTTTAAGAGCTCTCTAGACATACAGTACAGGCCAAAAGTTTGGACACTCTTCTCATTCAATGTGATTTCTTTATTTTCATGTCTGTTCACATTGTAGATTGTAACTAAATGCATCGAAACTATTAAATTAAAGTTAAAGTACCAATGATTGTCGCAAACACTGTCCGCCCGCCCTGAAATCGGTAGGTTGTGAGTTCAAACCCCGGCCGAGTCATACCAAAGACTAGAAAAATGGGACCCATTACCTCTCTGCTTGGCACTCAGCATCAAGGGTTGGAATTGGGGGTTAATTCACCAAAAATGATTCCCGAGCACGGCCACCGCTGCTGCCCACTGCTCCCCTCATCTCCCAGGGGGTGATCAAGGCTGATGGGTCAAATGCACAGAATAATTTCGCCACACCCAAGGCTATGATATCTACTTAACAAAAAAAGGTGAAATAACTGAAAACATGATTTATATTCGAGTTTCTTCAAAATAGCCACCCTTTGCTCTGATTGCTGTTTTGCACACTCTTGGCATTCTCTCGATGAGCTTCAAGAGACTTTTCACTTCAAAGGTGTCATAGTTTTGATGCCTACAATGACAATCGACAATGTAAATAGTCATGAAAACAAAGAAAACGCATTGAAATGAGAAGGTGTGTCCAAACTTTTGGCCTCTACTGTGTATCTCTTGCAGGGTTGCAGGTGTTTCCGCAGCCAAATCCTGCTTACTTCAGTGAGAGAAGTGGGATACTTCTCAGCTTTGTTGCTTGTAAAAATGGATTGGGAGCCAAGAACTTAATTAGACCAAGCTGCCTTTATTTTTATACCACCTGTTCCGGGTAACTTTGGTGATAGAAGTGGGATACCATCTTGACCCACTGTCCAGTTGGGCGGCGTTTTATTGTTATAAAAAATTTTGGAGCGTATACAACTCAGTTAGACTAGCCATCCATTTTCTTTACATTTTATTCGATTCCATTTCTGGATGGATTTCTTGTTGGAAAGTTAGATGAAAACTGCTGGGGCACCGACAACTTAGACCAGGGGTCCACAAACTTTTTGACTAAAAGTGTAGAATTTTATATATGTATATATATATATATATATATATATATATATATATATATATATATATATATATATATATATATATATATATATATATATATATATATATGTATATATATATATATATGTATATGTATATATATATGTATATATATATATATACATATATGTATATATATATATATACATATATATATATATATATATATATATGTATATATATACATATATATATATATGTATATGTATATATATATATATATATGTGGAGATATATATATATATATATGTATATATATATATATATATCCATCCATCCATTTTCTACCGCTTATTCCCTTTCGGGGTCGCGGGGGGCGCTGGCGCCTACCTCAGCTGCAATCGGGCGGAAGGCGGGGTACACCCTGGACAAGTCGCCACCTCATCGCAGGGCCAACACAGATAGACAGACAACATTCACACTCACATTCACACACTAGGGCCAATTTAGTGTCGCCAATCAACCTATCCCCAGGTGCATGTCTTTGGAGGTGGGAGGAAGCCGGAGTACCCGGAAGGAACCCACGCATTCACGGGGAGAACATGCAAACTCCACACAGAAAGATCCCGAGCCTGGATTTGAACCCAGGACTGCAGGACCTTCGTATTGTGAGGCAGACGCACTAACCCCTCTCCCACCGTGAAGCCCTATATATATATATATATATATATATATATATATATATATATATATATATATATCCCAAGCGCGATAGTGTCACATTATCGATGGAAAAATGCATTTTTAGACAATATGATTTGCATGAGTGGCTAGGAGACAGAGATTAACAAGCGGTAGAAAATGGTTTAGAAAAAACAGATTTAAAAAAATAATAATTACAAAAAAATTTATTGCATTTTTTTTTTTAACTTGGGACTTCTCGTGTGCCGGATTTAGGACGCCGGCGTGGGCCGTAGTTTGTGGACCCCTGGCCTAGTCAATCCAGCCATGTATTTAGTTTATATAGCACTTACCCTTTTCGTGGTCACAGAGAGCTGGAACTGCTGAATTTGGTTAGGGAAATGGGATCCACCCTAAACTGATTTCCAGTTGATAGGAAAGTTATATGAAAAATGGTGAGGCAACAATTTACACAGTCTATTCATCCTCTTTCTATTCCACCTCATTCCAAATAACTTTGGTGAGAGAAGCGGCATACCGCCTTAGACTGATCTTCAGTAGGGCAAGTGTTTTAGGAAAAAATATGGGTAACAGCAACAAAAGTTTTTGTTGGTACATCTATCCATTTTTATCTAGCATTTACCTGATGAGAATTGAATGAAGCGGGAGCTTATTCTTGTTGACTTTGGTAAGAGAATTGGGATACACCCTGGACTGGTCCCCAGTTGAAAAGCTGTATGGTGGCGAGCCAACAACTCAAGTAGACTATTCATTTATTCATTTTCTATACGACCTGTTCCAGATAACTTTGGAGAATACAAGTGTATGTAAACAAAAGTACAGTTGTAAAGAACATAATGTCATGGCTATCTTGAGTTTCCAATCATTTCTACAACTCTTATCTTTTTGTGATCGAGTGATTGAAGCACGGACATGTTGGTCACAAAAGCATTCATGAAGTTTGGTTCTTTTATGAAATGAGTATGGGTCTAATTAAAATGTGACTAAATCTGCTGGGTCAAAAGTATACAGAAAGCAATGTTAATATTTGTTTACATGTCCCTTGGCAAGTTTCACTGCAATAAAACGCTTTTGGTAGCCATCCACAAGCTTCTGGTTGAATTTTTAAATTAGTCCTCTTGACAAAATTGGTGCGGTACAGCTATCAATCAATCAATGTTTACTTATATAGCCCTAAATCACTAGTGTCTCAAAGGGCTGCACAAACCACTATGACATCCTCGGTAGGCCCACATAAGGGCAAGGAAAACTCACACCCAGTGGGACATCGGTGACAATAATGACCCAGTGGGACGTCGGTGACAATGATGACTATGAGAACCTTGGAGAGGAGGAAAGCAATGGATGTCGAGCGGGTCTAACATGATACTGTGAAAGTTCAATCCATAATGGATCCAACACAGTCGCGAGAGTCCAGTCCAAAGCGGATCCAACACAGCAGCGAGAGTCCCGTTCACAGCGGAGCCAGCAGGAAACCATCCCAAGCGGAGGCGGATCAGCAGCGCAAAGATGTCCCCAGCCGATACACAGGCGAGCAGTACATGGCCACCGGATCGGACCGGACTCCCTCCATAAAGGAGAGTGGGACATAGAAGAAAAAGAAAAGAAACGGCAGATCAACTGGTCTAAAAAGGGAGTCTATTTAAAGGCTAGAGTATACAAATGAGTTTTAAGGTGAGACTTAAATGCTTCTACTGAGGTGGCATCTCGAACTGTTACCGGGAGGGCATTCCAGAGTACTGGAGCCCGAAATGAAAAAGCTCTATAGCCCGCAGACTTTTTTTGGGCTTTGGGAATCACTAATAAGCCGGAGTCCTTTGAACGCAGATTTCTTGCCGGGACATATGGTACAATACAATCGGCAAGATAGGATGGAGCTAGACCGTGTTGGTTTTCTGACATGGACTTGTTTCTTCAGCATTGTCCAAACATTTAAACCAGGACTTTGGGAAGGCCATTCTATAACCTTAATTCTAGCCTGATTTAGCCATTCCTTTAACACTTTTGACGTGTGTTTGGGGTCATTGTCCTGTATGAACACCCAAATGCGGCCAAAACCCAACCTCCAAACTGATGGTTTTAGGTTGTCCTGAAGAATTTGGAGGTAATCCTGTGACGTCTGGGTGGCATTGTGATGCCGGTGGTGCTTTTCCAAGATGCAGATCCGGCACGGTCACAGCGTACGGTAAGAAATAAAGATTTATTAACAAATACAACAGACTTTGGAACAGAAACACTGGCACTTGGCACAACAGGCAAAACAAAGAGCTAGCGTGGGAGCAAGAAAACACAAAAGGCTAAGCGCGGAAGCAAGCGAGTCCAGATACAGAAACCAAAGCGTCACTTGTGAAACACAAACTGCATGTAACACAAACTACGAGGAGAGGACGAGTGAATGGAAAGGGCAGGCTTGATTACAGAACGTGATTCAATAAACACAGGTGCACGTCAGGAAACAAGTAGCAGGTGGACCAAATCCGAAACTATGGTAACGGAACAAACAAGGAAGTGCACAAACAAACTTAAAATCCAAATAACATATGATCCAGGTAGCGGATCCTCCTTTTTCATTGTCTCATTTACTCTCTGAGAAAGAGAAACCTTGACTAGTATTCAGACTATATTTGTACCGTCTATAATTGTTGGTTAACTTTCTTACGGAGCTAGAACCTATCCCTGCTACCTTGGTGAGAGAAGTTGGATACCCACTAAACTGGTCACCAGTCGATCACAGGGCACATATGGAGACAAATAACCATTCAAATAATGAATAAAAACTGGACCAACTTTGCCTGCACGGAGTTGGTTCCGTTTCCAGCTAAGTGAACCACTACACTATTTAGACCAGGGGTCACTAACGCGGTGCCCGCGGGCACCAGGTAGCCTGTAAGGACCAGATGAGTCGCTCGCTGGCCTGTTCTAAAAATATCTCAAATGGCAGCACTTAACAGTGAGCTGCCTCTATTTTTTAAATTTGATTTATTTACTAGCAAGATGGTCTCGCTTTGTTCGACATTTTTAATTCTAAGAGAGACAAAACTCAAATAGAATTTGAAAATCCCAGAAAATATTTTAAAGACTTGGTCTTCACTTGTTTAAATAAATTCATTTATTTTTTTACTTTGCTTCTTATAACGTCCAGAAAGACATTTTTAGAGAAAAATACAACCTTAAAAATGATTTTAGGATTTTTAAACATATACCTTTTAGCCCTTTTAAATTCCTTCCTCTTCCTTCCTGACAATTTAAATCAATGTTCAAGTAAATTTATTTATTTATTGTAAAGAATAATAAATACATTTTAATTTAATTCTTCATTTTAGCTTCTGTTTTTTCGACGACAAATATTTGTGAAATATTTCTTCAAACTGCCAAATCTAGAAAATCTGTAGATCCATCCATCCATTTCCTACTGCTTATTCCCTTTTGGGGTCGCTGGCACCTATCTCAGCTACAATCGGGCGGAAGGCGGGGTACACCCTGGACAAGTCGCCACCTCATCGCAGTGCCAACACAGATAGATAGACAACATTTACACTCACATTCACACACTAGGGCCAATTTAGTGTTGCCAATCAACCTATCCCCAGGTGCATGTCTTTGGAGGTGGGAGGAAGCCGGAGTACCCGGAGGGAACCCACGCATTCACGGGGAGAACATGCAAACTCCACACAGAAAGATCCCGAGCCTGGATTTGAACCCAGGTCTGCAGGACCTTCGTATTGTGAGGCAGACGCACTAACCCCTCTTCCACCGTGAAGCCCGAAAATCTGTAGAATCAAATTTAAATCTTATTTCAAAGTCTTTTGAATTTCTTTTAAAATTTTTGTTCTGGAAAATCTCGAAGAAATAATGATTTGTCTTTGTTAGAAATATAGCTTGGTCCAATTTGTTATATATTCTAACAAAGTGCAGATTGGATTTTAACCTATTTAAAACATGTCATCAAAATTCTAAAATTAATCTTAATCAGGAAAAATTACTAATGATGTTCCATAACTTCTTTTTTAAATTTTTTCAAAAAGATTCGAATTAGCTAGTTTTTCTCTTCATATTTTTCGGTGGAATTTCGAATTTGAAAGAGTCGAAATTGAAGATAAACTATGTTTCAAAATTTAATTTTCATTTTTTTTGGTGTTTTCTCCTCTTTTAAACCGTTCAATTAAGTGTTTTTTTCATCATTTATTCTCTCCAAAAAACCTTCCGTAAAAGGAAAAAAAATGTACGACAGACTGACAGACAAAAATACCCTTTTTTTTTTATATGTAGATTTATTTATTAAAGGTAAATTGAGCAAATTGGCTACTTCTGGCAATTTATTTAAGTGTGTATCAAACTGGTAGCCCTTCGCATTAATCAGTACCCAAGAAGTAGCTCTTGGTTTCAAAAAGGTTGGTGACCCCTGACTTAGACTAACACCAGGAAAACCACTCCCAAGTTTTGTTTCCACCAAGTAATACAATTCAGTAGGGCACGCATTTTCTGGACTTACACATTAAAGGTGGCGAAAACATCTAAACCAAAATCTTCCACTTTTTGTAACTCTTATCGCACACTTGTATGACTGCTCGTTGCTAGGCAGACTTCATAAAGCTCAAGCTTGAATACCCCTTAAACCACTTAAAAAATGGCGGTGAGAATAACCAATTAGACGGCCTACTGCATATTACAACTGCAACATTGCTTTGCTGTATCCTTTAACCCTTTGAATTCTTTGGGGTTATGATTTGCTCACGGGTGACATCATGGAGCCCTGTAGTTATTTTTATTGGCTAGCAGAGAGCCAGCGCTTCTTCCCGGGCCACACCACCTGTCCCGTTCGGCACCCGGGCAGCTGAAGCCAAGCACTCCGAAGTGATTGAGAGTTGAAAAGCTGAATATGATACGTGCATATGTGTTCACAGGTCATTGCTGCTACCGGGGTCAGCAGTGTAGTCCCACTTTATGTGTACTCATTCTTATTAATATGTTGTAAAATAATAACAATTATACAGACCACCTGGTGAACATTTTCAAACTTACACCCTTGTTCACCCCGTGCAGGTTTTTTGTTTTTTTTAAGTGTGCAAGTGTGTGTTTGTGTGACTCCCTCCAAGGGTGGAGTTATTCTGGGCCCCTGTGTCATGTGTTCTTAGGTGCAATTTAGTCGCATGCCATCTGACTGACCTTTGGCCTTGAGAGTCGGTTCATAGCGTAGCTGCGGAGGGGGTCAACAACATTAATGCACAAATGTATTCACAGGATTTTTGGTGAACCCTATGCAGTGACGTGCGGTGAACTAAACACCAGGCGAGGCATACGTACTTTTTTTTTTTTTTTACTTAAATTCATGTGTGCAGCTCTAGTCATTGTTGATTTAGGTTGCACATTAGAGTTACAGGAAAGAAAAGGGAGTTATTCGCTTTCATAAAAACGTAATCATAATATTATGATATGATAAATGTGTCCAAAAACTATTTGATAATGTTGTTATTAAATAATGTATGGTCCCATTTGCTTTAAACAAAATACAGTGGGGCAAAAAAAGTATTTAGTCAGCCACCGATTGTGCAAGTTCTCCCTTTTAAAATGATGAGAGAGGTCTGTAATTTTCATCATAGGTACACTTCAACTGTAAGAGACAGAAAGTGAAAAAAAAATCCAGGAATTCACATTGTAGGAATTTTAAAGAATTTATTTGTAAATTATGGTGGAAAATAAGTATTTGGTCAACCATTCAAAGCTCTCACTGATGGAAGGAAATTTTGGCTCAAAATCTCACGATACATGGCCCCATTCATTCTTTCCTTAACACGGCTCAATCGTCCTGTCCTCTTAGCAAAAAAACAGCCTCAAAGCATGATGTTTCCACCCCCATGCTTCACAGTAGGTGTGGTGTTCTTGGGATGCAACTCAGTATTATTCTTCCTCCAAACACGACGAGTTGAGTTTATACCAAAAAGTTCTATTTTGGTTTCATCTGACCACATGAGATTTTTCCAATCCTCTGCTGTATCATCCATGTATCCATTTTGGTATAAACTCAACTCATCGTGTTTGGAGGAAGAACAATACTGAGTTGCATCCCAAGAACACCAAACCTACTGTGAAGCATGGGGGTGGAAACATCATACTTCGGGGCTGTTTTTCTGCTAAGGGGACAGGACGATTGATCCGTGTTAAGGAAAGAATGAATGGGGCCTTGTATCGTGAGATTTTGAGCCAAAACCTTCCATCAGTGAGAGCTTTGAATGGTTGACCAGGTTTAGAGGACACTAAAAACAGAGCCTTTAGGGGACGCCCCAATATTGTTGTCCGGGTGAAAATCGGGAGAAATTCGGGAGGGGCATTGAAATACGGGAGTTTACCTGGAAAATCGTGAGGGTTGGCAAGCATACCTTTACTTTGTACCTCCTGCTTGGCCTCGGTATAAACTGCTTGCCTAACAGAATTGCTATTGTGACATCCAGTGGACACATTTAGAACAGGAGTGTCTTTCGTTAAAAAATTTTTTTTTTAATTCAGCTAATTTTTATACTTCGCAAAACTCATCACGCAGGCCAGATAAAACCTGTTCGAGGGCATGATCCGGCCCACGGGCCGTACGTTTGACACCCCTGGTGTAGCTGTATGTGAAGTTATACATCCACCCATCCATTTTCTCCCGCTTGATCCTTTTGGAGTCGCAGGGGGGTGCTGGAGCCTATCTCAGCTGCATTCGGGCAGAAGGCGGTGTATACCCAGGACAAGTCGCCACCTCATCGCAGGGCCAACACAGATAGACAGACAACATTCACACTCACACACTAGGGCCAATTTAGTGTTGCCAATCAACCTATTCCCAGGTGCATGTCTTTGGCAGTGGGAGGAAGCCGATGTCAAAGGTATATGTTGACGAACCCCATGATGCAGAGAAGGAGGCAGGCATTGAATGGGAAAACATGATTTAATTTAAATAATAGATTAGATTAGATTAGATAGTATTTTATTTATTCCGTCAGGAGAGTTCCTTCAGGAAAATTACAATTTTCAGCACAATCCCATTCAAGATCAGACAAACATTACAGGGAGACAGAACAGGATCGCTGACGGGTCTGCCGGCTTCCAGCGCCCCTTACAAAAAAGATGACATACAGGTAAACAGGGGGGGTATGGGAGAAAAGAATAGAAGATTAAAATAAAATTAAAGAAAAATCGGTCTTAGCCTAGGCCCTGGAGTGGGGGTGCAGACTGAGGCCAAGGGAAAAAAAAATAATAATAAATAATAATAGAACAAGAACAAACAAAAAGCGCGCACATGGGCGGAATAACAAACTAAGGGTCTTTAGCATAGAAGCTAGCAAGAAACAAAAAAGGACCTAGCGTGGAAGCTAGCGGGTAGCAAACAGGAAAAACTGGAAATGGCTAATGCTAACAGAAACAGCTTACCGCTACGACGACCAGGACAAAATGTCGCACGCCAGGTAGTAGCTGTAACAAAACGACACGACAGGTAGCACGAAAAGAGTGACATGTGGCAACGACAATACAATTTCTTCTTCTTCTTCTTTTGTTTTTATGGCGGTTGGCAAGCAACCTTCTGGTGTGCATTACCGCCACCTACTGTAATGGAGTGTGGACCGAGGTAGATCCCTACTCTATATTCTTTTACTTAACCCAGTGTTTTTTAAATATGTGTATATTGCTTTATATCCTATGTTTTCTGAATGCAATCCTAATATATCTCCCACTTCTAACCTAATATTTTCTTTTGCTAACTTATTTTCCAGTATTTCTCTTTCTCTATTATATTTCCTACATTGTATTAAGACATGGTCAACATTTTCTATCTGGTGGCAAAAATCACACAGCCCTGTAGTATGTTTGCCTATCAATTTTAGTGAACTATTTAGATATGTATGCCCTAATCTCATTCTAGTCATAATGTCTTCTTCCTTCCTATTTCTACCCCCTCCTCTCATTACACCTACTTTCCTCTGGACTTTGTAAAACTCTCTACCTTTTGTTTCCTTATTCCAATTATCCTGCCACTTTTTATTGTGTTCTATCTTAATTATGCTCTTCACTTCTTCTTTACTGTGCTTAATCTCCATGTTTACTTCTGTTTTAGTGGTTGCTCGACAATACAATGATCCAGCCACTGACACAAGACAAAGCAGGTACAAATAGGAGCGGGCTGATTGGCAACAGGTGTGGCCAGGTGCCAATCAGCCGCAGCTGAGGAGGAACACAGCACTCAGGGAACAAGACAGTAAGCTGACAAAATAAGAGCACTAGATAGGAACTAAAGACAGGAGATACGAAACACAGAAGAAACAGACAAATGCAGAGGAAAAAACTAAAACAGACAAACCATATTTTGGTGTTATTCAAATAAAATTTTAAACAATATTATAAAAATGTTTGATCTTAATGTAAGCATTATTAAGCATGAAAATGGCTAAATGAACAAAAAAAAAAACGGAATAGTACAGCCACTAGAAGAGACCTAAACAATCAGAGCGCACTGTTCAGTATCATGGCCACTCATTGGCTACTCAGCCTCAGTCAGCATGACTCAAGAGTGACTGAAGGGTGTTATTTCATGTCTTGAGGGCGCTTATCAGGACGGAAAAACCTATTTGGAAGCTCGTAACCCTTTTTGTTCACTCCCTTGCTAGGAAAATAATTGATTTACATTCAATAATTCATACTTTGCAGAAATTCATTTGTCTATGGATGTCTGCAACCAGGGCTTCACGGTGGCAGAGGGGTTAGTGCGTCTGCCTCACAATACGAAGGTCCTGCAGTCCTGGGTTCAAATCCAGGCTCGGGATCTTTCTGTGTGGAGTTTGCATGTTCTCCCCGTGAATGCGTGGGTTCCCTCCGGGTACTCCGGCTTCCTCCCACTTCCAAAGACATGCACCTGGGGATAGGTTGATTGGCAACACTAAATTGGCCCTAGTGTGTGAATGTGAGTGTGAATGTTGTCTGTCTATCTGTGTTGGCCCTGCGATGAGGTGGCGACTTGTCCAGGGTGTACCCCGCCTTCCGCCCGATTGTAGCTGAGATAGGCGCCAGCGCCCCCCGCGACCCCGAAAGGGAATAAGCGGTAGAAAATGGATGGATGGATGGATATATATATGTAACATTTATTTTTTTATCGTAGTTGAAAGTGTATTGGATTACATTTATATCAAACTGTGTTAGTTTAGAGGTGCTAATTATTGTCCTAATGATGACATGTTGCCTGGATACACATAGTCACAATCATGCTCAAGAAAATCATGAAAGTTTCCAATGCCCTCAAACGCAACATCATGACTGTAGTCGTAGTGGTCCATCTTGTGGTAGAGTTGTGCCATCACAACATTTTATTTCTTCAAAAGGCTCATGCAAAGGAAATATTGTGTTTTGCAATAAGACATATTGTATAAGATCACTTGGGATTCTGCTGGTGTGTCAAAAAAAAAAAAAGCCTGAAGGTGAGAGTATACATCCAAGCACTACTTTAAACTACTGATGTGCGGATCGATACTGAACTATCCATACCGCTGATACCAGATCGTTGTGCTCTAATACAGTGGTATTCAAACGTTTTGCACCAAGTAACACCTCAGAAAGTACTTGGCTCTCCGAGTGCCACCATAATGACCAAAATGGAAATGCGGGTAGCGTCTTAAGCCCAATTATTCATGAAAAACAAGACAGAAGTTTTATTTACCAAGTATATTTTATATTTGTTTATATTATGTTTTTGTTTAAATATAGGAAAATAAAACACTGTACTTTAATAAAGGGGTTCTTGGGTGTACACTAGATGGAGTCCATACCACAGTTTGAGAATGCCTGCTCTAATATCAACTCTCAAATTAAAAAATCAATACTAATATAATGTGACATTAAGTTATTTGAGATCATGTGTATCCTTAACAGGAACACAATGTACTGTAAAGTAAGTAAATAATTGAGAGTTGTCTGAATGAAACACTATTGGTGGGAACTACTTTTTCAACACCTGGTTAAGTATGTAATATGCAGTCATTCAGTCCGTCATTTGTTTATTTAAGAAGATTACTGGCAAATAAAATGAGTCACTCAGTATTATAAAACAGCAAATGTAATGTATCTTATTGTTGTAAACTGGTAATTCTAGTGGCATGCAGGCTTTATCTAGTGGTACGCCAAAGAATCACTTAATTAAAGTACAGTCTTCTATTT
>NC_084613.1:72127428-72159928 GCF_033978795.1 Nerophis ophidion
TCCCTTTTGGGGTCGCGGGGGGCGCCGGCGCCTACCTCAGCTACAATCGGGCGGAAGGCGGTGTACACCCTGGACAAGTCGCCACCTCATCGCAGGGCCAACACAGATAGACGGACAACATTCACGTTCACACACTAGGGCCAATTTAGTGTTTTAATTCAAGTACCCCCTAATCGGAGCAATTCATTCCAAGCATTGAAAAAAAGAAGTGAAATACAGCACCATGTCATCAGTTTCTGAATTATCAAATTGTATAACAGTGCAAAATGTTGCTCATTTGTTGTGGTCTGTCTTGAAATATTTTGATAAAAATAACTACAAACTTAAAAAAAAAAATAAACAAGTGATTCAATTATAAATAAAGATTTCTTCACATAGAAGTAATCATCAACTTAAAGTGCCCTCTTTGGGGATTGTTCTAGAGATCCATCTGCATTCATTAACTTAATTCTAGACATCCATTCATCCATTTTCTACCGCTTATTCCCTTTTGGGGTCGCGGGGGGCGCCGGCGCCTACCTCAGCTACAATCGGGCGGAAGGCGGTGTACACCCTGGACAAGTCGCTACCTCATCACAGGGCCAACACAAATAGACAGACAACATTCACATTCACACACAAGGGCCAATTTAGTGTTTTAATTCAAGTACCCCCTAATCGGAGCAATTCATTCAAAGCATTGAAAAAAAGAGATAAAGAAGTAAAATACAGCACCATGTCATCAGTTTCTGAGTTATCAAATTGTATAACAGTGCAAAATGTTGATCATTTGTAGTGGTCTATCTTGAACTATTTGGAAAAAAAGATAAAAATAACTAAAAACTTTAAAAAAAATAAACAAGGGATTCAATTTTAAATAAAGGTTTCTACACATAGAAGTAATCATCAACTTAAAAGTGCCCTCTTTGGGGATTGTTATAGAGATCCATCAACTTAATTCTAAACATCCATCCATCCATTTCTACCGCTTATTCCCTTTTGGTGTCCCGGGGGGCGCTGGCGCCTATCTCAGCTACAATCGGGCGGAAGGCAGGTTACACTCTGGACAAGTCGCCACCTCATCGCAGGGCCAACACAGATACAGACAACATTCACACTCACATTCACACACTAGTGCCAATTTAGTGTTTTAAGTTAAGTACCCTCTAATCAGAGCAAAAAAAAAGAGATAAGTAAAATACAGCACTAAGTCATCAGTTTCTGAATTATCAAATTGTATAACATTGCAAAATGTTGCTCATTTTTAGTGGTCTTTCTTGAACTATTTGGAAAAAAAGATACAAACATATCTAAAAACTAAACAAATGATTCAATTATAAATAAAGATTTTTACAGATAGAAGTAATCATCAACCAAAAGTGCCCTCTTTTGGGATTGTTATAGAGATCCGTCTGGATCAGGGGTCGGGAACCTTTTTGGCTGAGAGAGCCATACAAGCCAAATATTTATAAAAGTATTTCTGTGAGAGCCATATATATATATATTTTTTTTTAACACGGAATACAACTACATGCGTGCATTTTAAGAAAGATCAACATTTTTAAAGTATAATACGTCTCTTGTTCTTTTTAATAACATTGTTATTCTGAGGCTAACCAAAAATAAATAAAATACTTTTAACCATTAATCCGACTTCTTGAACAGGTGCGGTAGAAACCGGATAGATGGATGAAAATGCATGAGAATGTTTTATAATTTGAATGTTATTTTTGACACTGTGATTACCAGCGGAATTATTCATTACTTATCGTGTTAAGCAACGTCAGCTAAGATTTATCTGAGAGCCAGGTGCAGTCATCAAGAGCCACATCTGGCTCTAGAGCCATAGGTTCCCTACCCCAGATCTGGATTCATCAACTTAATTCTAAACATCCATCCATCCATCCATTTCAACCGCTTATTCCCTTTTGGGGCTGCGGGGGGCGCTAGCGCCTATCTCAGCTACAATCGGGCGGAAGGTGGTGTACACCCTGGACAAGTCGCCATCTCATCACAGGGCCAACACAGATAGACAGACAACATTCACACTCACATTCACACACATTATTGTTTTAATTCAAGTACCCCCTAATCAGAGCAAAGCATTTTTGGTTGAAAAAAAGAGATAAAGAAGTAAAATATGGCACTACGTCATCAGTTTCTGATTTATTAAATTGTATAACAGTGCAGAATATTGCTCATTTGTAGTGGTCTTTTTTTAACTATTTGGAAAAAAAGGTATTCAAAAATAACTAAAAACTAAACAAGTGATTCAATTATAAATAAAGATTTCTACACATAGAAGTAATCATCAACTTAAAGTGCCCTCTTTGGGGATTGTTATAACGATCCATCTGGATTCATGAACTTAATTCTAAACATTTCTTCACAAAACAAAAATATAGAAATCTTTACCATTAATATTTATGGCACATGTCCACAAAAAAATCTAGCTGTCAATGTTGTAAGCATTTCACCAATCTCGTGCACTTTGCAAATTTGGACGCGATCTAACTGCAAAACAGTCTCCGTAGATGGCATCAAGGCCTATTTATCCAAGCGTGAGAGTTGGGAAACAAAGGTGTTTGGCAAGGGAAGTGTGGATTCAGGCTGTGTGGCCTATTTCAAGTTCCAGGTAACCCTACATTATTATATTTTATAAATAGTAAACCAAGTTGTGGTAGTAGTTAGTAGTTTAGTTGTGGATGTACACTGTATAGTGATGAATCCAATATACATTGGATTTGATTTGACATTAGAGTTGCAAAATGCGGTTGCGCATTTTGCAAATTGCGTCCATTGGTATTGTGCTTACAACCTCAACACTGAATATTGCATTGTGGCATTTCTTTTCACAGTTTATGAACTTACATTCATATTTTGTTGAAATATTATTCAATAATTATATTAATAATGGAATTTGGAATTGTTGCTATTTTTAGAATAGTTTTAAAAAATCTCATATACTCCTTGGCATACCTTCTAGTACCACCAGGGGTACGCGTACCCCCATTTGAGAACCACTGTACTACATCAGTGGTTCTCAACCTTTTTTCAGTGATGTACCCCACTGTGAACATTTTTTTATTTCAAGTACCCCCTAATCAGAACAAAGCAGTTTTGGTTGATAAAAAGAGATGAAGAAGTAAAATACAGCACTATGTCATCAGTTTCTGATTTATTAAATTGTATAAGAGTGCAAAATATTGCTCATTTGTAGTGGTCTTGCTTGAACTATTTTGAAAAAAAGATAAAAAATAACTAAAAACTTGTTAAAAAATAAACAAGTGATTTAATTATAAATAAAGATTTTTACACATAGAAGTAATCATCAAATTAAAGTGCCCTCTTTTGGGATTGTTATAGAGATCCATCTGGATTCATCAACTTAATTCTAAACATCCATCCATGTTCTACCGCTTATTTCCTTTTGGGGTCGCGGGGCTCAGCTACAATCGGGCGGAAGGTGGCGTACACCCTGGACAAGTCGCTCTCATCGCAGGGCCAACACAAATAGACAGACAACATTCACACTCACATTCACACACTAGGGCCAATTTTAGTGTTGCCAATCAACCTATCCCCCTGTGCATGTCTTTGGAAGTGGGAAGAAACCGAAGTTCACAGGGAGAACATGCAAACTACACACAGAAAGATCCCGAGCCTGGGATTGAATCCAGGACTGCAGGACTTTCGTATTGTGATGCAGACGCACTAACCCCTCTTCCACCGTGAAGCCTTAATTCTAAACATTTCTTCACAAAAAAAAAAGACACAAAAAAAAAGAAATCTTTAAAATATTTATGGAACATGTCCACAAAAAATCTAGCTGTCACACTGAATATTGCATTGTTGCATTTCTTTTTACACTTTATGAACTTACAATCATATTTTGTTGAAGTATCATTCAATAATTATATTAATAATGGAATTTTGAATTGTTGCTATTTTTAGAACAGTTTAAAAAAGTATCACGTACCCCTTGGCATACCTTCAAGTACCCACAGGGGTACGCGTACCCCCATTTGAGAACCACTGTTCTACATCAGTGGTTCTCACCTTTTTTCAGTGATGTACCCCCTGTGAACATTTTTTTAATTCAAGTACCCCCTATTCAGAGCAAAGCATTTTTGGTTGAAAAAAAGAGATAAATAAGTAAAATACAGCACTATGTCATCAGTTTCTGATTTATTAAATTGTATAACAGTGCCAAATTTTGCTCATTTGTAGTGGTCTTTCTTGAACGATTTGGAAAAAATAGATAAAAATAACTAAAAACTTGTTAAAAAAAATAAACAAGTGATTCAATTATGAATAAAGATTTCTACACATAGAAGTAATCATCAACTTTGCCCCCTTTGGGGATTGTTATTGGGATCCATCTGGATTCATCAACTTAATTCTAAACATCCATCCATCCATTTTTATACCGCTTATTCCCTATTGGGGTGGCGGGGGGCGCTGGCGCCTATCTCAGCTACAATCGGGCAGAAGTCGGTTTACACCCTGGACAAGTCGCCACCTCATCGCAAGGCCAACACAGATGGACAGACAACATTCACACTCACATTCACACACTAGGGCCAATTTACTGTTTTAATTCAAGTACCCCCTAATCAGAGGAAAGCATTTTTGGTTGAAAAAAAAGAGATGAAGTAAAATACGGCACTATGTCATCAGTTTCTGATTTATTAAATTGTATAACAGTGCAAAATATTGCTCATTTGTAGTGGTCTTTTTTGAACTATTTGGGAAAAAAAGATAAAAAATAACTAAAAACTAAACAATTGATTCAATTATAAATAAAGATTTCTACATATAGAAGTAATCATTAACTTAAAGTGCCCTCTTTGGGGATTGTTATAGAGATCCATCTGGATACATCAACTTAATTCTAAACATCCATTTTCAAACGCTTATTCCCTTTTGGGTTCACGGGGCTCAGCTACAATCGGGCGGAAGGCGGTGTACACCCTGGGCAAGTCGCCACCTCATTGCAGGGCCAACGCAGATAGACAGACAACATTAATTTCATGCTCAGCATACACTACATGCAGTTATTCTTGGGGTGCATTTTCAGGCTTTGATAATGCTTGTTTTATATTTTTACCTCACCAAATGGCTCATGTAGTCTGAAACACATCAATTACGGTAGTCTAAAGATGTCTAGGAACTGTTGCTAAAATGGCATCCAAAGATCCTTCTAAGTCAGTGGTCCCCAACCACCGGTCCGTGAAGCATTTGCTACCAGGCCGCAGAGAAACATGAAATTATTTATAAAGGAGTGCATTTTCGCCGACTTAACTTTGGTCTATCCCACTAAACACACTAATAAGCTGGTTTATAGATGTACAATAAAACTCCTAATAGGAAGTTGTTATATTCGTTATGACTGTGTAATATGATACAATGCACATTCATGAACATCCATCCATCTTCTTCCGCTTATCCGAGGTTGGGTGGCGGGGGCAGCAGCCTAAGCAGGGAAGCCCACACTTCCCTCTCCCCAGCTCTTCCCGGGGGATCCCGAGGCGTTCCCAATCCAGCCAGGAGACATACTCTTCCCAACGTGTCCTGGGTCTTCCCCATGGCCTCCTACCACATTCATGAACATATCAAATATAAATGTGACCGATTGTAGCCGTTGGCTGATTTCCGTCTTCATCTCATTGCAAAGTAACAGGCTCCCACTAATTCAGAGTTATAGTGACTACTGACTTGTATTTTTCATGCACTTATTTTTGCTGTATTTATCTGGTACAAGTGGAACGCCGGTCCCTAAAAATAATGTCTGCATTAAACCAGTGAGTGGTGCAAAAAAGGTTGAGGACCACTGTTCTAAATGACAGGAGTGCTGTTTTTAAGGTCCTGCAAAAATGCTGGTCAAAAATACTCTACGTTCTCAGTGCTCTGCTTTTTTTTTACAGCAAAAGCCCTAGTTAAAGCTATTCTATGTCAGTGGTCCCCAAACTTTTTTGCACAACAGACAGGTTTAATGTAGGGATTATTTTCAGGGACCGGCTTTCCAAATGTGCCATAAATACAGCATAAATAAGCGCATGAACAGTACAACGCACTATAACACTGAATTAGTGGGAACCCTGGGCTTGTTTCTTTGCAATGTGATCCACAGCAGGTTACCATCAACCTGCTGGGGACTGCAGATGGAAATCAGCCTTTGTCTACAATCTGTCACATTTATATTTTATATATTCAATAATGTGCATTTTATCATGTCACAAAGTTAAAACAAACTGCATCTTCCTTTTAGGAGTCTTATTGTACATCTATAAACAAGCTAATTTGTGTGTCTAGTGAGACAGGAGAAAATGCAGTTGTTTACAAATGATGTAATATTTCTCTGTGGCCCGGTACCAAATGCGGAATGGTGGTTGGGGACAACTGCTCTAAATGACAGGAGGGCTTTTTTTAAGGTCCTGCAAAAATGCTCGTCAAAATTTTCTACATAATCAGAGTGCCCTTCTTTTTAGCAGCAAAACCCCTGGTTAAAGATCCTCCATATGACAGGAGCGTGCTGGTGCGTTTTTATAATCGGCTGCCAAAAATGTTTCACTCCTAAATTTGGCCCGTGGACCACCAGTTAAAAAAAAAAAAAGCCCTGATGTATGCCCTACCTTGAATATATTAAAAAAATACATAACTATGTTAGATATTTGTGTTATATGTCCTACTATTAATGTGATTAGACTAACTGATACTTTGTTGAATTTCTGCCCTTGCAGTGCAAAACGGAGCTGTGACCCAAAAGGATTCCTTGAATGACGATGAGTTCGAGCCTTATTTGAATACTCAGGCCAGACAGGTAAGCACAAATATTTTCTTTTTTTCTTAAGGCTCCGCTCAAGAAAACTGGGAGCATGTCTGATCAAAACAAAATGTTTCTCCCTCCAGAGCAATGCCTATACGGCCATGTCGGACTCCTACATGCCCAGCTATTACAGCCCCTCCATAGGATTTTCCTACTCCCTAAACGAGGCAGCATGGTCCACAGGCGGAGACCCTCCTATGCCTTACCTGGCCTCCTATGGACAGCTAAGCAACGGGGAGCCCCACTACCTCCCGGATGCCATGTTCGGCCAGCCGGGCCCCTTGGGGAGCAACCCTTTCCTGGGTCAGCACGGCTTCAACTTCTTCCCAAGTGGCATCGACTTCTCTGCGTGGGGGAATAACAGCTCTCAGGGACAGTCGGGGACGCCGCAGAGCTCTGGCTACAGCAGCAGCTACGCCTACGCTCCCAGCACGCTCGGTGGGGCCATGATTGATGGACAGTCCCCTTTTGCCTCTGCGGGCAATGAACCCCTAAACAAGGCGCCAGGCATGAACAGCCTGGACCAGGGCATGGCCGGTTTAAAAATTGGGGGTGCAGCTCCTGGTGGTAACGGGGACATGACTCCTAAAGTGGTTGGTTCTGGCTTACCTGTAGGGGGTCCTCTAGGCCCTGTGTCATCTGTAGGACCCCCAAGCATGCCACCTGTCTCGATCGCCCCTGCCAAGCCGGCCTCTTGGGCGGATATTGCCAGCAAGCCAGCAAAGCCTCAACCCAAGCTGAAAACCAAGGGTGGCATGGCCGGGGCCAATTTGCCGCCTCCACCCATTAAACACAACATGGACATTGGCACATGGGACAACAAGGGTACCGTGCCCAAAGCTGTTACGCCGCAGCAGGTGCCCCAAATTCCCAGCAATGGACAGCCACCCAATCAGGCTTCCCCCCAGCCTGGATCTACAGCGGCAGGGAACCCACAGATGCCCCTCAGCAATGGACAGCTGGTAACCCCCATTTCCCAGATGGGGCGGCATCAGCTCCCACCTGCTGGGCAGCCTGGTATGGCTCAAATATCCCATCAGCCTCTTTCCCAGGGGCCCCCACCTCTCTCAAGTCAGCAGCAGCAGGCTGCTCAGCCCACTCGCTGGGTGCCCCCACGGAACCGAGCAAATGGATTCGGTGATGCCGGAGGGGGTGGTACAGGCCAGTCGCCTCCCACCTCTTCAGGGGTGGGCATGGTTCCCGGGGTCCCCTCTGAGCCTCACCCAGTCTTAGAGAAGTTGCGGATGGTCAACAACTACAACCCAAAGGACTTTGACTGGAACCCCAAACAGGGGCGGGTCTTCATCATTAAGAGCTACTCAGAGGACGACATCCACCGCTCCATTAAGTACAACATTTGGTGCAGCACGGAGCACGGAAACAAGAGGCTGGACGGTGCCTACCGCTCGCTGGGCGCCAAGGGGCCGCTCTACCTCCTGTTCAGCGTCAACGGAAGTGGACACTTCTGTGGCGTGGCGGAGATGCGCTCGCCCGTGGACTACAACACGTCTGCTGGCGTGTGGTCGCAGGACAAGTGGAAGGGGCGCTTCGATGTGCGCTGGATCTTTGTAAAAGACGTTCCCAACAGTCAGCTTAGACACATCCGACTGGAGAACAACGAAAACAAGCCAGTGACCAACTCTCGGGACACGCAGGAGGTGCCGCTGGACAAGGCCCGTCAGGTGCTTAAGATCATCGCCGGATATAAACACACCACCTCCATCTTTGACGACTTTTCTCACTACGAGAAGCGGCAGGAGGAGGAGGAGTGTGTGAAAAAGGTAATGTTAGATCAGATCTTCATCTGAGAGGGGAAATAAGTGATTGGTGTACTACAAAATACATGTGCTTTTCGTTAGTTGCTTTTTTCTATCACTTCTATTAGATAAGATAAACCCCGGTGCACTAAAGGCACACATGCATTGTCATCATTACTTTATTATATTATATAAGTGGTTCTCAAACGTTTTTCACAAAGCACTACATCAGCAAAAATTTGACTCTTTCTTCACGGTGGAAGAGGGGTTAGTGCGTCTGCCTCACAATACGAGGTTCCTGCAGTCCTGGGTTCAAATCCAGGCTCGGGATCTTTCTGTGTGGAGTTTGCATGTTCTCCCCGTGAATGCGTGGGTTCCCTCCGGGTACTCCGGCTTCCTCCCACTTCCAAAGACATGCACCTGAGGATAGGTTGATTGGCAACACTAAATTGGCCCTAGTGTGTGAATGTGAGTGTGAATGTTGTCTGTCTATCTGTGTTGGCCCTGCGATGAGGTGGCGACTTGTCCAGGGTGTACCCTGCCTTCCGCCCGATTGTAGCTGAGATAGGCGCCAGCGCCCCCCGCGACCCCGAAAGGGAATAAGCGGTAGAAAATGGATGGATGGATGTACCAATAATGACCTTAAAATACAGTAGTGTAGTAGGCCTAAGTATTCGTTAAAAAAAACAAGGCAGAGGTTTTATTTACCATGCATTTTTAATGTTTGGCCACTGTAACATTACACACAGTTGGAACAGTTACACTGTTTGAATATAGGAAAATAAAACACTACTTTTAATCAAGGATTTTTTTGGGTGTACCACTAGGTGGAGCCCACATAGTGATATACATGCTACAGTTTGAGAATCACTGTACTATATTGATATGATACCCACCAACTGTCCCAGCATGGTGTAAACCTTTACAAACTGTACTTTATTGGAAAAGTCCAAACCATCAAAAGTGAGCTATAATTTTGAGTAGTTTTATATTTCCACCATTTTCTTTGATGTATGTGCATACATGTTTGACCAAGTTGTTCAGTCCCAGACAAACACTCAGAGTACCTGTGTTTCTGCTATTTATGAAAGCATTACCAGTTTGAATCAGTATTTCCGTCGCTTCCCTCCCGGCATGTTTTCCACCTGTAATAATATGACTCTTGTGTATTAGCTTTACTTGAAATGTTAACACGGTGTGAAGGAATGGCTGCAACCCAAGTTGATGATGGAATTTCCCCCCAAAATTTGGCATTAACAGAAATCAAGTTGCCATTTTTCTGCTCACAAAATAGTGTTCAAGGACATTCTGAAGTACTTTTTTTTTTTTACTGGTGTATTCTCTAAATGTTGGTTATGAACATATATGTATATATGATGGCCTCACTAAAGTGATGCAGGTACAAATGTACTATTTTAGCTTTCTTTTCAGTGATGCTAGGATATAAAAGCACTAACCAATGGAGTATGCTTAAAAGGGAATGGAACTTTTTTTTTTTTTTTGGCCTATCATTCATAATTCCTATGTAAGACATGAACACATGTTTTTTTATGCATTCTAAATAAGTAATAAATGCGATCAAATGTCCGCTTACAATGAAGCCCATGGGAGTCGCTCTATTCTGCCTATAAAGTCCTTAAAAAAATACACATGCTGTAAGTATATATGCTATGTAGTAACAGGCACATTTATAATAACATGAAATATGTATTTATGCGATACATTAACTTCAAAAGCACATGTTCTCCTTTTTCAACATCACTGATTACTCACTGCAGACTTCATGACAGCCAACAAACATGATAAAACCTCACTCACTGTACAATGTCTGCTGTAACTGGGATTCCGACTGATAGGATGTTTATAGTTTCCCGTTTAGATGAGGAATGTCTCATAATCCTTGTGAAGAAAAAAAGATGGACCCAAACGTCTTTTTGTGTTTTCTTCGCCATTCCCGGAACTCGATTGGCTGTCGAAGTGTACCAATTTGTTGGATTATGTCCTAATCATTTTACTATCAAGGTGAGAGGCATTATTTATGATCTAGAATAAACTTTCATGAGCTAAGAGGGGAGGAAGCCGCTCACCAGCCACACGAGCTAGTGGTCACGGTGCTGCTATAAATAGCTGGTCTTTGTTGGTGCCTCCAATAACATCAACATATCACTAATACTTTAATATGCAAGTCACAGAATGTAAATAAAATATTGCAGCGCCCCCCGCGACCCCGAAAGGGAATAAGCGGTAGAAAATGGATGGATGGATGGATGGCAGTTTTTGGATGGGTACATATTGGGTGTTATGGGCGGACCAGAGGACCTCCAATTGGCTCCATTGTAAGCAGACTTTGATTCACGAGTTAGAAATCCATTAAAAAAAATACATCCTTCAACTTGTTTTAATGATTGTGAATGATAGGAAATCCTCCCCTGAACCCCAAAAAAATTGCAGTTCCCCTTAAAAGTTTTTGGTCTGATAGCTGTGCTTTATTATTTACTGCAGATACGCAGAGCCTTAGACTAAAGAAAGAAAGAAACATAATATGCAGATTTCATATCAAGTTTATCGTGACCAAAAAATGAATATATGAGCAAAGAATACTTAAACACACTGAAATATTTTAATCAAGTTTAAGAGAGAATGTGTCTTGTATTCATGTTAGCATTTAAGCTTGCTAGCGATTAGAGCGCTTGCTGCTGCTTCATGAAACCAGCAGTTTCGGCGTGAGTTTTTCAACTGTTTTTAACTCGGCTGGTGAGCTGTTTCATCCCCTCTGTGCTCATGATAGTTTACTCTAGAACATAAATATTGCCTCTCACCTTGGTGGTAGAAGGATGAGGACATAATCCGACAAGTTGGTACACTTTGAAAGCCAATCGTGTTACGGAAATTGTGAGAAAAACCCAACAAGGTTTGGGTCCAGTCTTTTTTCCTTGAGGATTATGAGACATTCTTCATCTAAACGGGAAACTATCAACATCCTATCAGTCGTAATCCTAGTGCAATTTGTGATAATGATACTAATCGCCTGGAATTTTATCATGGTTTATCATATCGGTAATTGTTACGCCCCTTGACCAAACTGCGATGTGAATTGATGCACTTAAACTTCACATTTTAAGTATGATTTAATTTAATTCAACACAATATTTTCTTCATATCTTTTCATGTATAGTAAGTATATAGGAATGTAACGATGTGAACATTTCACATCACACCTGTGGTATTGTTGAATGTGTTTAAAGTACTTAAGTACTGCAATCTTTTGACCATTTCATTTTTATAAAAAAATGGACAGACACACTGTTAGAAATCCCACTATTTTCTGTTTTGTGTTTATGCTTTACAGATAGTTTTTTAATCTTAGTATTTTATCGGTTAAGCTTTTGTTTTAAATATTGATTTGTACTGCAGCATTTTAAAAATCATTTAAATGGAAAGTGCGTAACAATTATTTTTGATGGGTGTTTTCTTCCTACTCTGTATAGCGGCTCTCGAACGCATCATAAAAAACTTTTTTTTTCTCCGAGTGAAGTCACTCTTGAGAGCACAGCTTGTAGGTTCAATGCGCTGTGCACAATTAAATATCTTAGTTGCTCAGAGAATAATGTGATTATATATAAGTTTAGATTGTGGTATGTTTCTTAATTGGTAAAGCTGTTAATGTTTGTTTTCATGTTAGCAATTAAGCTAGCGAGCTGGCCCCAGTCAGTCCGCCAGTTAATCAAAGTGCTGTTATTTGTTTTTCAGTCAAGTTTAAATTTAAAATGGTCATACTAACCGTCAGGGGTTTTACCGCAGTTATTGCCGCATTTGCCTACATCCATTATAGTAAATGACTGGTCTGTTTACTATTTTGGTAAATAGTGTTCATCATATAACTGCCCAGAAGAGTTGTCATAGCATGGATCTATCTTCCAATAGCACCTTCTGTCACAGTATTTTAGTTGAATTAGCAGTGCCTTTGCTGATTGCAGTCTATCAATTTCACACATTAGATAGAATTAACATATTTCCACAATTTATCAGGGATTATAAAACCTATACATGAATGCATACTTAAAAAGCCAGCATTGTCCTTTGTGAAAGCAGAATACTTGATAAAGCTCTTGTGTTGGAACTCATTTCTGTATTCAAATTCCGTTTTTCCCCCCAAATAAGCCAATGAGAAATTGCCAATTACATTTGAAACATTTCCGAAACTTGAAGGGGGATGGAATTTGTGTCTCATCATATGCTGTTTAAGTTAAAGTACCAATGATTGTCACACACACACACACTAGGTGTGGTGAAATTTGTCCTTTGCATTTGACCCATCCCCTTGATCACCCCCTAGGAAGTGAGGAGAGCAGTGGGAGCCCGGGAATTTAAACACCTGACGACAGATGACTGTTTATATAACTTGTTGACCACTATTTTACATCTTTAAAACTTACATATTTTTATGTATAAAGATGTGACGATCAACCACCACTTTTGTATTTATTTTAAGTTAGCTTGCTGCACAACTAAATCTTCTGCATAATTGACTTGTACTAAATAAGCCCTCTGCTGTTTTTTTAAAAGTGTGAGCGCCTGTTAAAGTCCTTAGTTTTCACTCTTGTTTGTTTGTGGCAGGTGGAGGTCCAAGGCAGCGAGCCATATCCCAGCAACCCCAACAACAGGAGTCATTACAGGCTGCAGGTAATAAACATCATCCTCTTGTGTATTAAGTTCAGTGTACGCATCTTAATGCAGTCCAACTGCTGAGGATTAAGCAATATTTTAGTAACATAACATTGACTTTAGTAAAAGTGAGTCACTATTATAAAACAAAATCAATGAAACCAGTTGGCCTTTCAAATGTGACAAACGTGGGGAAGGGTTTAATAAAGGCAGTATGGCTTCACACTTAAGTGTAAAAAGCAACCACTGATAGTTCAGACAATTTTTTGATTAATGGGGTTGTAACAATTCGTTTTAACATTATGATTCAGAATTTATGGTAGCTGTTCATAGGCACCATTATTGTTTTAGACGGACACGATCCAAAATTATTCAGGGAGTTGAAATTGATTCAGTAACTTTTTAGGTAAAAAAAGAAACAATGTGACTGTGAAAAAATACTGCATGCTGGACACCCCAGGTGAATTTTCCTATATTCCTGTTATTTTTTGTAAGGGAATTGGATATACCGTATTTCCTTGAATTGCCGCCGGGGCGCTAATTAATTTAAAACCTCTTCTCACGCCTGCGCTTACCAAAGGCATGCAGTAAAAGTAAGCATGCGCTAATTATTTTAAAACCTTTTCTCACTACGGCAATTACCAAAGGTATGCAGTAAAAATTTGAGTGTGATGTAAGCTTGGACCTTAAATCCTACTGAATAGCTCTTAATCTTCTTCCCTTTATGCGATTTCAAATTACCGGTATTGAAACCAGCCTCCTCCATTTTAAAAATGATGACAGGGGAAGTGTCACTCGTGACGTCACGAGTTTGACCAGGCGCTAATACTAAGCATGCGCTAATTATTTTGGGAAGCGAGTTTGACCCGGCAGTAATTCAAGGCAGGCGCATACTATATGCCCTGCGGCAATTCAAGGAAATATGGTAATCGAATAATGCAGTGGTTGTCAAAAAATGTTTCACCAAGTACCACCTCAGAAAACACTTCACCCGCCCAGTACCACCATAATGACCGACATTAAAATACAGTAGCATAGTAGGCCCAAATATTCATTAAAAACAAAACATGTTTTATTTAATTAGTATGTTTTAATTTTTGGCCACTGTAACAATACAGTTTGAATTCTAACAGTATGAATATAGAAATAAAACATATTAGTAACTTTTAAATAGTATTTGTAACGGACTGGGTTCTCTGTTATGCTCCACTTGTAGTTTATTAAATGTTTAACTGGTGTGTTACATGCAGCTTTCTCTGCTAATGTTTATTTTTACATGTGTTTTACGCGTTGATTGGCATGAACGCTGGGAAAGGGCAGATGTGAGCAGGGAATGTGGAAAATGTTTGTTTATAACGCATGTTGGGTGATTTTTATTTTGGTGTGGACTGCGGCCTACAGTAGTCGGGTCGTAACGACTTTCAGTGAAAGCTGACCAACTTTTGATAACGGCTTGAGTCACGTCATTACAATATCTAGCAGCCCTTTGCTTTTAAATAAGCACAGTGTTGAGTTTGACTGGTACGACTTTTATTTCTCGTAAAACTAAAGCACAAACACAAATACATTACTATAATCTCTTGACATAATAGCACAATCACTCAAAGCTTCACACTGATATTTAAATGTTGACGGTTTATACACAAATTTATAATGAACCCCCACTTGAATTTATTATCCATCCATCCATTTTCTACCGCTTATTCCCTTTGGGGTCGCTGGTGCCTATCTCAGCTACAATCGGGCGGAAGGTGGCGTACACCCTGGACAAGTTGCCCCTCACCGCAGGGCCAACACAGATAGACAGACAACATTCACACTCACATTCACACACTAGAGCCAATTTAGTGTTGCCAATCAACCTATCCCCAGGTGCATGTCTTTGGAGGTGGGAGGAAGCCGGAGTACCCGGAGGGAACCCACGCATTCACGGGGAGAACATGCAAACTCCACACAGAAAGATCCCGAGCCCGGGATTGAACCCAGGACTACTCAGGACCTTCGTATTGTGAGGCAGATGCACTAACCCCTCTTCCACCGTGACTCTAATTATATTTATCACATTTCTTTAAAATCACATATTCCAAGAACTTGGAATGACCTCAATATCTTGCACACTCATGTAACTCTTTAACGTGGAATAAATGACACACCACTAATCATATTCAAGCCACATATCTTTCTTTACCTACTAGACGGTGCAAGTATTGGCCTCATAGCACTTCTGCTTTAACATTTATTCCTATACATAACACTTGACTTATCTGCTGTCCAACCAAAAAGCTGGCTGTGGGTCTGCGCTTCCGTGCTATAACTAGCGTGTCAAACTTTCGTGCGTCTATTTATCTTCTTCCTTTAACTCGACATGTGGGCTGACCCATGCACATGAATACAACAAATCACAATCTGCTTTCTTGGCCACTTCATAACCCAGTAACATGAATACAAAATAACAATCAGCTCCATTGTACACTTCAAAACTCTGTAACTCGATTACAAAATATATATACAAAAATAATGCGTGGGCCACTTACAATTTTATTGATTCTTTGACGCACCACTAGATAGAGCTTGCGTACCACAATTTTAGTTTGTGGATAAAAACAAGCAAGCAAAACAATAATTAATGGCCGATGCATTCACATCTTATTTGAATAAAGTGCAACCAACACTTTAGGTTGAATTAACAAGTGGAAACCTTTTCTGCTCACATTTTTAATATTCAAGCACTTTTCAATAAAAGTACATACAGTACCCAACATTAAAACATAATTTACCTGCTAAATAAAGTTCCCCGACCTGGCGTCACAATGGACAGCGTCCCAGGTGTGCGGAAGCATGTAGGCCCCCTCATCCCTGTTGATGGTGTTGGCCCCTCGCTTCCTAATTTCCATAGCCTCCTTCATCCATCCCTTGTATTTGTTTTGGATTAAATGAGTTTTCCTTTGGTACAATTTGTTGTCGCTTCATGGTGTGTTTCGGAAGTCGTTTTTTCCGCCGTAACTTGCTCCGCTGTCGCGTCTTTTGCAGCTTATTGCAGCTTAAAGTTGTTTTCCGGCTTCATATTGTTGTTTGTATTTCTTGTGGGTTTTGCAATAAGTCTGGTTTCTCAAATAATTTAGCTCACAATTAACTTTCCACAACCCTAAGAAACACTTTAATCTCATCCTGATAGATTTTTTTTTTTTTTAACAGATTAACACACCTAGATAATGCGATTGGTAACAAGTTCTTTGACAAATGACTTATTACCTATCCCCGTGGAGGACCATTACGCCATTCTTTACTACATTCACAGGTGAAAAACAACAAGCTGGTTGGTTTGGGGAGGGGTTATCTTTACACCAACAAGCAAAAAGTAAAAATATAGAAGCTGCGGTAAATCAATATTTTTAAAGTATATGATAAAATATAAACCTACCGTTTATTTAGACTCCTGATTCCCATACCAATCGTCCATGAGTAAGATTGGCCAATAGAATTACATGTGCTAACTTTTATTATTTTTAATTTATTTATGCTGAGCACTTTAGACTGTAGGGCTGCACAATGAATCGACATTAGGCTTTTAATTAGTGCGATAACCAAACCGCAAGAGGCATTTTTTGTCTCCTCCGCCTTCCCTGGCAATTTAGTGACAGACATGTTCGCCAATCAGAATTGTTGTGACTTGTGTCCTTTGCCTCCTGGCCAGTCAAGAGTTTGAAGGAAACAGCAAGTTTGTGTGCGCTGCAGTGGAGTGCAGCTAGTACGCTAATAACAAACACCACTTGCACCTTGGGAAAAAGTAACATGGCTTTCTTCAATGGCTATTTTTGCAGTTTTATGCATTATGTACAAAAAATAAAAATCACATATCAAATCGCCATTTTGGAGATAATTGCTAGATTTCTCAAAATCTAGCAGACCTAATTACAGTTTAAAAATTCCAATACAATATTTAAACTACTTCCTTATACTCTTTAATGACATACAATTGTTTGATCAAAATAAAGTCAATAGTACACAATAACTAAAATAAAACAAAAACTACAAACCTTTTGTAGTCTCATTTAAATCATTTGCTTTTTGCCCAAAGTCTTGAATTTGCGAACGAAAACAAAAATCTAACAAAATAAAAATATTGATACAATCCCTGGAGTATTGACCATATTCAGATATTCCAATTCATATGGTTTTTAATTTCATGTTAATATCTGTTTACTTATTATGTTTCATAAAGGGGGCTTAACTGCTAGCTAGCCTAGCATGCCTGCCACTGCTTGCTCCTTGTTTAGCAAATTACGTATACTTTAAAATTATACTACAAATGCAGTTTATTTGCTGTGAAGGAAGTGATTATCATTATTGTTTCAGTGCAGTGTCTCCACATGTTGTATGGAGATACACAATTAAATAAATGAATCGATCAAAGTTTATTTGTATAGCCCTTAATCAGAAGTGCCTCAAAGGGCTGCTAGCTCGTCAGGGGGACTAAAAAAATACAGTGTCAACCAGAGAGGATCAGCGTTTGTGATTGCCATTAATTAGAAATGTCAATTGCATACTTTTTCATGAAAAATCGACTGTTGTTCATGGGTGGCTGATCAATCAGCACATACCTAAGTACATCCATACATGGAATCAATACATAGTAAAAACAATACATGGATGTTGAACTAGTTAGTAGGCAATAATAATAAATAGCAGTAGATTATGACTTCAAGACTGAATCAATCTCACGTATTTAAATCAACCACAAGCATATTTATACTTGATTTAGTAGTGTAAGAATTAAACATTCATATCCAACAATTAAGACAACAGGGACATATAAACCAGCAAATTCAATTTGTAGTTGGTAGTAGTAAATAGTTCAAGCAGTTTATCAAAATAACAATTTGGGTTTTTTTATGTCATTGATGATTATAAAAAAACACAAGTGTCATTTAATCACATTAAAACATCCTCTCGTAACTGAGCAACACAGGAAGTGATCACTGATCAGTGGGAGTGACACGCTAACAGCCAATCAGGTAACAGTATTAACTATCAAAAACAATCACAATTGTTTTGATGTATATTGAATTCACGAGTAATAACACGATTCATTAATTTGAAAACTTTAGCATTCATTGTACCGCCAAAACTAAACTTTAAATATGATTTAATAGAACTGGATTAAAATAAGTAACAAATAAACAAGTTAAAAAAAAAAAAAAATAGTCCATCCATCCATGCATTTTCTACTGCTTGTCACTTTTGGGGTTCGCAGGGGTGGCTAGAGCCTATCCCAGCTGCATTCGGGCGAAAGGCAGGGTACACCGTGGACAAGTTGCCACCTCATCACAGGGCCAACACAGACAGACAACATTCACACACTAGGGCAAATTTAGTGTGGCCAATCAGCCTATTACCAGGTGCATGTCTTACAAAATAAGCCTAAATGGCAATTTGAAAAATGAAAATAATTTTTTCCATTTAAATGTTTTAAATTTTTACCTTTGATACCTATTATACCACCGTAGAGTGTGCGCTTTTTGTACTACACATTACCGATTTGATATCCAACCACCCATTTTCTACCGCTTGTCCCTTTTGGGGTCGCGGGGGGTGCTGGACCATTTTTGTTAATAAAATGCAAAAATCCTCACATTTTTTGGTCAATTTCATCATTGACCAGTATTTCAAGTCAAAGCATTTAATTGTGTAAATTATTAAATTTCTGTTAGATTCTGCGTTTCGCAGCAGATTCCGTTTAATTGGGCAATTCTGTGATTCCACCCGCGGTTACGTCTACGCAGAAATCTTATGCCTTACTTATTTTTTTGCTGCATTTGGTGATTATTTATTGGATATTCTAGCGCTGTGTCAAAAGTTAGCAACCATGGCGAGATCCCAAACTTCTCGTAGACGTGTGTTATCGTTAAATGTTCAGGAAATAGGCGTTTAATTGTTTATCCAGTTTCAAATATTTTTATGATCATGAAAAAGCCAAAATCGGGATGAAAATTCAGTTGTCCGGCCCTACCCTCAAGTCACCTCGGCAATCTAGCAGTTTTTTGGATATTATAAAAGGTACCGCAGTCAGCAAAGACCACATCACCTTATCTGCGCTAACCCAGATCGCACTGCTGAGGCATTAGATTCCGTAACTTCCTGGCAGAAAATTGTTCTTAAGTTTCTCTGTTTACCTTTTCACACTTTGCAGCATTTTCTTAAACTTTATTAAGCATTTATTTTTATTTTTATTGTTTACATTCTTTGAGTATTTTCCATGGTTGTGTTGACATTTCTTTTCCTTTTTTCCTTGATCGCCTAGAGGATTGTAATCAGAGGAAAGTTACATTTTAGATAAAAATAGACTTAGACAAACTTAAATGATCCACAAGGGAAATGGTTTCACACAGTAGCTCAGTTACAAAGGATGGAAAGGATAATGCGGGTATAAAGTAGACTAAAAATGTACCGTAGTAACAATATAAAATATAACATATGTAATCTTTACATATTATATATACAATATATGATATACTGATATATTTTTACATAATATATGCAATATAACAATTACCATGTACAATATCTGTGTTGGTCCTGTGATGAGGTGGCGACTTGGCCAGGGTGTACCTCGCCTTCCGCCCGAATGCAGCTGAGATAGGCTCCAGCACCCCTGCGACCCAGAACGGGACAAGCGGTAGAAAATGGATGGATGGAATATTACAGTATATGTAACAGCTGCAGCATAACAAGAGTAGATCCAGAAGAAAATATACATTTTAAACAAAGAGATAGATATCATAGAAGCTGTCAGGTAATAGACAGATATCATCTATTGCTGTATGGCGAGTGATTATAAAGTGTTTAGGTCATAAAAAATATGAATTAATATCTGTATCGACTGATATAAAACTATTATGGTGTGATCCATTTTTCAGCCATATTACCCAGCCCAATATGAAAATATGCACAGATGGAGAGAATTTCTGCAAACTGGAGTATATTCTAAAGTCCTTAATTATTGCTCCTTTAATAGTAGTCTCTTTGTCAGGTAAACTTGCAAGCAGTTGGCTTGCTTTAGTTATGTCAACAACTGCTTCTATTAGTCGATCAGTCTGAGCGGAGTCGACTTAAATTGTTTCCACTGTTAGGTCTGTTTTGTACTGAGCGTCCAGGACAGAGGCTTGGTAGATAATGTTTGTTTTCAGTGTCTATGGTTATCATTACACCTTCTCTAGTTGCCTTCTGAGTTGGCTTCTGAATTGAAACAAAAATGTAACTTACTTGTGGAGTTGAGCTTTGGTTAAACAGAAGTTTTTGTGTAACTTTAGGAATATTTGTTCTGAAAATGAGTTTAGTTTTAGTGTATGGTGCTGTCTGTAAATGTGAGTTTTGTTGTGTATAATGTTTTGTATTTTGACCCTCCAAAGCCACCATAGGAAATGAAAACAATATTTATAACCAGTAAACTTGAGCATTTTACCCTCCAAAGCCAGCATAGAAATTAGAGAAACATTCATTACCAGCAAACTTGAGCATTTTGACCCTCCAAAGCACCATAGAAATTAATTTAAAAAATTATTACCAGCAAACTTGAGCATTTTGACCCTCCAAACCCACCATAGAAATTAACATTTATTACCAGCAAACTTGAGCATTTTGACCCTCCAAAGCCACCGTAGAAATTAAAAACATTTATTACCAGCAAACTTGAGCATTTTGACCCTCCAAAGCCACCGTAGAAATTAATTTAAAAAAATATTACCAGCAAACTTGAGCATTTTGACCCTCCAAAGCCACCACAGAAATTAAAAACATTTATTACCAGCAAACTTGAGCATTTTGACCCTCCAAAGCCACCGTAGAAATTGAAAACATTTATTACCAGCAAACTTGAGCATTTTGACCCTCCAAAGCCACCGTAGAAATTAATTTAAAAAAATATTACCAGCAAACTTGAGCATTTTGACCCTCCAAAGCCACCATAGAAATTAATTTTAAAAAAATATTACCGGAAAACTCGAGTATTCGACCCTCCTAAGCCACCATAGACAATTAAAAACATTTACTACCAGTAAACTTGAGCATTTTGACCCTCCAAAGCCACCCTAGATAATTAAAAACATTTATTACCAGTAAACTTGAGCATTTTGACCCTCCAAAGCGACCATAGAACTTAATTTAAAAAAAATTATCAGCAAAGTTGAGCATTTTCACCCTCCATAGCCACCATAGAAATTAAATACATTTATTACCAGCAAAGTTGAGCATTTTGACCTTCCAAAGCCACCACAGAAATCAATAAAAAAAATTATTACCAGCAAACTTGAGCATTTTGACCCTCCAAAGCCACCATAGAAATTAATTTAAAAAAATATTACCAGCAAACTTGAGCATTTTGACCCTCCAAAGCCACCGTAGAAATTAAAAACATTTATTACCAGCAAACTTGAGCATTTTGACCCTCCAAAGCGACCATAGAAATTAATTTAAAAAAAATTATCAGCAAAGTTGAGCATTTTCACCCTCCATAGCCACCATAGAAATTAAAGACATTTATTACCAGCAAACTTGAGCATTTTGGCCCTCCAAAGCCACCATAGGAATTAATTTTAAAAAATTATTACCAGCAAACTTGAGCATTTTGACCCTCCAAACCCACCATAGGAAATGAAAAAAAAACATTTATTACCAGCAAACTTGAGGTTTTTGACCGCCAAAGCCACCGTAGAAATTAAAAACATTTATTACCAGCAAACTTGAGCATTTTTACCCTCCAAAGCCACCATAGAAATTAATTTGAAAAAATTATTACCAGCAAACTTGAGCATTTTGACCCTCCAAAGCCACCATAGAAATTAAAAACATTTATTACCAGCAAACTTGAGCATTTTGACCCTCCAAAGCCACCGTAGAAATTAATAAAAACATTTATTACAGCAAAGTTGAGCATTTTGACCCTCCAAAGCCACCATAGAAATTAAATTAAAAAAAATATTACCAGCAAACTTGAGCATTTTGACCCTCCAAGGCCACCGTAGAAATGTAAAACATTTATTACCAGCAAACTTGAGCATTTTGACCCTCCAAAGCCACCATAGTAATTAAAAACATTATCAGCAAACTTGAGCATTTTGGCCCTCCAAAGCCACCATAGAAATTAATTTTAAAAAGTTATTACCAGCAAACTTGAGCATTTTGACCCACCAAACCCACAATAGAAAATAAAAAAAAACATTTATTACCAGCAAACTTGAGGTTTTTGACCGCCAAAGCCACCGTAGAAATTAACAACATTTATTACCAGCAAACTTGAGCATTTTGACTCTCCAAAGCCACCATAGAAATTAATTTGAAAAAATTATTACCAGCAAACTTGAGCATTTTGACCCTCCAAAGCCACCATAGAAATTAAAAACATTACCAGCAAACTTGAGCATTTTGACCCTCCAAAGCCACCGTAGAAATTAATAAAAACATTTATTACCAGCAAAGTTGAGCATTTTGACCCTCCAAAGCCACCATAGAAATTAATTTTAAAAATTATTACCAGCAAACTTCAGCATTTTGACCCACCAAAGCCACAATAGAAAATAAAAAAAAACATTTATTACCAGCAAACTTGAGGTTTTTGACCGCCAAAGCCACCGTAGAAATTAAAAACATTTATTACCAGCAAACTTGAGCATTTTAACTCTCCAAAGCCACCATAGAAATTAATTTGAAAAAATTATTACCAGCAAACTTGAGCATTTTGACCCTCCAAAGCCACCATAGAAATTAAAAACATTACCAGCAAACTTGAGCATTTTGACCCTCCAAAGCCACCGTAGAAATTAATAAAAACATTTATTACCAGCAAAGTTGAGCATTTTGACCCTCCAAAGCCACCATAGAAATTAATTTTAAAAATTATTACCAGCAAACTTCAGCATTTTGACCCACCAAACCCACAATAGAAAATAAAAAAAAACATTTATTACCAGCAAACTTGAGGTTTTTGACCGCCAAAGCCACCGTAGAAATTAAAAACATTTATTACCAGCAAACTTGAGCATTTTGACTCTCCAAAGCCACCATAGAAATTAATTTGAAAAAATTATTACCAGCAAACTTGAGCATTTTGACCCTCCAAAGCCACCATAGAAATTAAAAACATTACCAGCAAACTTGAGCATTTTGACCCTCCAAAGCCACCGTGGAAATTAATAAAAACATTTATTACCAGCAAAGTTGAGCATTTTGACCCTCCAAAGCCACCATAGAAATTAATTTAAAAAAAATATTACCAGCAAACTTGAGCATTTTGACCCTCCAAGGCCACCGTAGAAATGTAAAACATTTATTACCAGCAAACTTGTGCATTTTGACCCTCCAAAGCCACCATAGTAATTAAAAACATTATCAGCAAACTTGAGCATTTTGGCCCTCCAAAGCCACCATAGAAATTAATTTTAAAAAATTATTACCAGCAAACTTGAGCATTTTGACCCTCCAAAGCCACCATAGAAAATAAAATTTTTTTATTACCAGCAAACTTGAGCATTTTGACTCGCCAAAGCCACCATAGAAATTAAAAACATTTTTACCAGCAAACTTGAGCATTTTGACCCTCCAAAGCAACCATAGAAATTAAAAAAACATTTATTACCAGCAAACTTGAGCATTTTGACCCTCCAAAGCCACCATAGATATTAATTTTAACAAATTATTACCAGCAAACTTGAGCATTTTGACCCTCCAAAGCCACCATAGAAATTAAAAACATTTTTTACCAGCAAACTTGAGCATTTTGACCCTCCAAAGCCACCATAGATATTAATTTTAACAAACTATTACCAGCAAACTTGAGCATTTTGACCCTCCAAAGCACCGTAGATATTAATAAAAACATTTATTACCAGCAAACTTGAGCATTTTGACTCTCCAAAGCCACCATAGAAATTAAAAACATTTTTACCAGCAAACTTGAGCATTTTTACTCTCCAAAGCCACCATAGAAAAATTAAAAAAACAGTTATTACCAGCAAACTTGAGCATTTTGACCCTCCAAAGCCACCATAGTAATTAAAAACGTTTATTACCAGCAAACTTGAGCATTTTAACCCTCCAAAGCCACCGTAGAAATTAATAAAAACATTTATTACCAGCAAACTTGAGCATTTTGACTCTCCAAAGCCACCATAGAAAATTAAATAAACAGTTATTACCGGCAAACTTGAGCATTTTGACCCTCCTAAGCCAACATTGACAATAAAAAACATTTATTACCAGCAAACTTGAGCATTTTGACCCTCCAAAGCCACCACAGAAATTAAAAACAATTTTTACCAGCAAACTTGAGCATTTTTACCCTCCAAAGCCACCATAGAAATTAAAAACGTTTATTACCAGCAAACTTGAGCATTTTGACCCTCCAAAGCCACCGTAGAAATTAATAAAAACATTTATTACTAGCAAACTTGAGCATTTTGACCCTCCAAAGCCACCGTAGATATTAATAAAAACATTTATTAGCAGCAACCTTGAGCATTTTGACTCTCCAATGCCACCACAGAAATTAAAAACAATTTTGACCAGCAAACTTGAGCATTTTGACCCTCCAAAGCCACCATAGAAATTAATTTTAAAAAATTATTACCAGCAAACTTGAGCATTTTGACCCTCCAAAGCCACCATAGAAATTAATTTTAAAAAATTATTACCAGCAAACTTGAGCATTTTGACCCTCCAAAGCCACCATAGAAATTAATTTTAAAAAATTATTACCAGCAAACTTGAGCATTTTGACCCTCCAAAGCCACCATAGAAATTAATTAAAAAAAAATATTACCAGCAAACTTGAGCATTTTGACCCTCCAAAGCCACCATAGAAATGAAAAGTTTTGTTTTGTTGTGTATAATATTGTGTATTTTCTTCTCTTCCTGGTAGGACCGCCAAGGACGAATCAAGTAACAATCAGTGCTTTTGTCAAAAGACTGCAAAGGCCCGCACCTCCCTCTCCCGACTGCCCGGCCACGCCCTCCCCTTTGCATCCATGCATCCACATCTCTTTAGGAAATTCTAAAACGGGGTGAACAATTAACCAAGGACAAGAGGAAAACTAAATGAAGACTTTCTTGATTTCATTTGACTTTGAAGACTTACTTGGAACTTGTAGTAATAAAAACGAAGAAAAGGAAACAATTATTCCTAGGACTACAACTTAATGCATAGCATCCTTAGGTGAACTTTTTTCTGTTTTCAACCCCCCCCCCCCCCCCCCCCTATTCCACTGCATATGCTTCCCCCACTCATTTTTTAAGCAAAAGGGTCATCCTGGTCGTGTTTATTTTTTTAACGCTGAAGAACAAGTCTGTAAAAATAGTCACACAAACAGTCACATCGATATTTGCGTTAACGGGGTCCTAATGTCTGACACGTGTGCACCATGCCTTCTGAGGACAGCCTGGACACAGCTGACCTTTTTTTTTGAAAGACCACAAATGTTCTACGTTCCATGACCGTGTTCCTAAATATTTGCCATGTTTTTTTTTTGCTTTTGTCTCTTCTCTTTGAGACGAACAAGCACCCTGCTATGGTTTTGCATGTGTTGGACGGTTCGTGTGGGGACACGCGGAGGATCTCAAAAAAGGAAGCGTAACGGCAAGCAAAAATGAAAAATGGAGGTCAAGAGTTAGAAAGCAGAATTAAGTTGAGCCTTGCTCTCAGTATCATTTTTATGGGGCCCGTCTATCTCGCAGTCTTCATTGGACTTAATATCCCCGCCTTTTTTCTCTCCCTTGGAGACATTCATTATTCATTGTTGCAATGGGCTGCTTTCACTTTATTTCTTTTTTTCTTTCTTTCGCCCTTTTCTAACGACAGCGATGCGAGTGGCCTTGCCCCTGCTCTTTCTATTAATCGGTTCAAAAGTTCCAAATAAATGTTATATTAAGCAGAACTGGTGTGCATTCCCCTTGCTTCACTCGGTCACACATCTGTAATCACCACCTCTCAAATAAAAAAAAATGTTAATTCCAACTTTCATATTTCCAACCAACCTTTTGCCGTCATTTCCATTACTTTAAGCCCCCAAGCTTCTCTAATCCACTAACTTGGCCCTGCTGCCACCATCTCTACTTTTTGGTTTGTTTCTGACCGCTCATGCCAAATTAGCTTGTTTTTCTTTTCTTGTTCTTTCAAAATGTCGATTTTGGCAACAACAAAAAACATGCAAAGGCCTCTTTCAGAACTACTGGCTGTTATTTGTGGCACAATAAAGAGGCTCAACTAAGACTCCGCTCCTGTTTTTCCACAATCATTTAACATGTTCTGTTTGCATATAAGTGGATACTTTCTCAGGGTTGTCCATTTCAGTGTGTGGTGTGTAGCCTTGTTATTCTACTTTAAAATCACTAAATATATTGCAAGGTTTGTCTACTGTCATTGCACCTGTTTTAATTGCAACCTCTAAGCCACCATTTTCTTGTATTGGGATCATTGCAGTTAACGGTGAGGCCACCAGAGGGCGACACCGTATAGTTTTAAACCAACTCTTTCCTTTCCCAAGCAGCCACTGTTTACCATTAGATTCCAACAATGTTTGCGTCACGTCCTTCATTAAACAAAGTTAGGACTTGGCTATTTGGTTGGCAAACATGTGCAGTCGTTTTACTATGAACTCACTATGTACATATGTATTGATGTACTGCCGCTGGGACAATTTGTTTCTCAAAACTTGATTAAACAACCATCTTACAGTAAAAAATTTTTTTTATTATTTCTGTACAAATAACACAAAATGTCCATTGGATTGATACAGCATATACAAAACTAAATAACTGTTTGATCATTACATAAACTAAACAATGTTTTATAACAAAATTTAAACCAAACAAAGCGTTCAATTCAAAGGCATGTTTCTAGATACTTCCATCCAGCTACAGTATATATCCGTTTTCTACCGCTTGTCCCTTTTTATAGATACTTATGTTGAGTAAATACAATTTTAAAAAAAGCAACTTAAATCTGTCCAAGGCGATTTCAATGATCAGTCCCTTGAGTCTAAATGTTTACCTACAACATAGTTTTGTTAGAAAATTAAAAAAAAATATTACCAGCAATCGAGCATTTTGACCCTCCAAAGCCACAACAGAAAATTATTTAAAAAAAAAAAACATTTATTACCAGCAGTCTTGAGCATTTTGATCCTCCAAAGCCACCATAGAAATAAAAAAAATTAATACCAGCAAACTTGAGCATTGTGACCCTCCAAAGCCACCATAGAATATAAAAAGATGTATATTACCAGCCAACTTAAGCATTTTGACCCTCCAAAGCATTATAGAATATAAAAAAAACATACTACCGGTAAACTTGAGCATTTTGACCCTCCAAAGACACCATAGAATATAAACAAAATATTACCAGGAAACTTGAGCATTTTGACCTTCCAAAGCCTCATAGAATATAGAAAAATATATTACCAGTAAACTTGAGCATTTTGACCCTCCAAAGCCACCATGCAAAAAAAACATTTATTACCAGACAACTACAGCATTTTGACCCTCCAAAGCCACCATAGAAATTAATTTTTTAAAAATATTACTAGCAAACTTGAGCATTTTGACCTTCCTAAGCCACAATAGACAATAAAAACATTTATTACCAGTAAACTTGAGCATTTTTATTTTCCAAAGACACCATGGAAATTAAAGAAACATTTATTACCAGCAAACTTGAGCATTTTGACTCTCCAAAGCCACCATAGAAATTAATTAAAAAATATATTACCAGCAAACTTGAGCATTTTAAACTTCCTAAGCCACCATAGACAAAAACATATATTACCAGTAAACTTGAGCATTTTTACTGTCCAAAGCCACCATAGAAATTAATATGGATGTATTACCAGCAAACTTGAGCATTTTGGCCCTCCAAAGCCACCATAGCAAATAAAAGAAACATTTATTACCAGCAAACTTGAGCATTTTGGCCCTCCAAAGCCACCATAGAAATTAATACAAAAAATTATTACCAGCAGACTTGAGCTTTTTGACCCTCCAAAGCCACCATATAAAATTAAAACATTTATTACCAGCAAACTTGAGTATTTTGACCCTCCTAAGCCACCATATAAATTTATAAAAAATATATTACCAGCAAACTTGAGCATTTTGACCCTCCTAAGCCAACATTGACAATAAAAAACATTTATTACCAGCAAACTTGAGCGGTTTTACTCCCCAAAGCCATCATAGAAAATTTAAAAAACTGTTTTTACCAGCAAACTTGAGTATTTTGACCCTCTTAAGCCACCATAGACAATTAAAAACATTTATTACCAGCAAACTTGAGCATTTTGACCCTCCTAAGCCAACATTGACAATAAAAACAATTATTACCAGCAAACTTGAGCATTTTTACTCTCCAAAGCCACCATAGAAAATTAAAAAAACAGTTATTACCGGCAAACTTGAGCATTTTGACCTTCTTAAGCCACCATAGACAATAAAAAACATGTAATACCAGCAAACTTGAGCATCTTGACCTTCCAAAGCCACCATAGAAATTATTATTTTTTTTTAAATTACCAGCAAACTTGAGCATTTTGACCCTCTTAAGCCACCATGGACAATAAAAAACATATAATACCAGCAAACTTGAGCATTTTGACCCTCCAAAGCCACCATAGAAATTAATTTAAAAAAATATTACCAGTAAACTTGAGCATTTTGACCCTCCAAAGCCACCATATAAAATTAAAACATTTATTACTAGCAAACTTGAGCATTTTGATTCTCCTAAGCCACCATATAAATTAATAAAAAATATATTATCAACAAACTTGAGCATTTTGATCCTCCTAAGCCAACATTGACAATAAAAACATTTATTACCAGCAAACTTGAGCATTTTTACTCCCCAAAGCCACCATGGAAAATTAAAAAAACTGTTTTTACCAGCAAACTTGAGCATTTTTACTCCCCAAAGCCACCATAGAAAATTTAAAAAACTGTTTTTACCAGCAAACTTGAGCATTTTGACCCTCCAAAGCCACCATTGAAATTAAAAGAGTTTACCAGCAAACTTGAGCATTTTGACCCTCCTAAGCCAACATTGACAATAAAAACAATTATTACCAGCAAACTTGAGCATTTTTACTCTCCAAAGCCACCATAGAAAATTAAAAAAACAGTTATTACCGGCAAACTTGAGCATTTTGACCCTCCAAAGCAAAAATATTACCAGTAAACTACAGCATTTTGACCCTCCAAAGCCACCATACTTCCGGATAGTAACACCTGTTAGCTCGTCGTCTCCAAGAGTTTTTACACAACTATTAATGACACCCAGGTACGTTTTAAAGTTTTAAATCTTCAAATCGATGTGTTTTGGGTACAAAGTGATTCAATAAATAGCGCAACGTTTTTATTTATTTATTTTTTTAAAGGGGTTGCCCTTTAAGATTCTTGTCACGTGTCACGTGTCACACTTACAGGTTGGCGTGGAAGTCTCTTGTGGATCTTTCACGCTTTTGTTAAGTTTTGTTGGCGTATGTTTCTTTTACCTTAGTATTTACGTGTGTGTGTGTGTGTGTGTGTGTGTGTGTGTGTGTGTGTGTGTGTGTGTGTGTGTGTGTGTGTGTGTGTGTGTGTGTGTGTGTGTGTGTGTGTGTGTGTCACTGTCCACGCGTGTCACTCTGCGTGTTTTTGGGGGGCGGGGGCGCCACGTGTCTGTTGTGCGTGGAAAAAGCAGGCAGCCTGGAGGGTTTCTCCCATGACTCTTATCTGGGGGTCTCCAGGGACTCCTTTTAGCTCCTCCTGGATGCAAATGAAGGCCTGGAAAAAACAGGACTATAGAGGGGGGAGGTGATGAGACGTTAGAGTGAAAGTGGATGGATGGAGAATGAATGATGGGTCAGCTGGAGAAAAACGCTGTTTAAGAAAAAACAAAATAAAAACGTATTTAGTGGGGGAGACATTAGATGAATTAAATAGATAACCTCCACACAATTGAAGAGAACGTGTGTGCAGGCTTGCAAAATAGAACTATTTAAAAATAAAGTTAGATATAAGCTTTAGTATTTGTGATGTAAGGACTTTAAATCACTTTGGCCCCTCAGTTAATAACTTCAAAAATATTTGTATTAATAGGAAATTTACATATCTTATATTAGTATAATATTTTAAGTTTACCATGAATGCAATTTGTATTTCACATGGTTTTATATACATATTATTTAATCTCATGTACTTATTCATAATAGGTACTATTTACAGTTGTATGTGTTTTTTATATATTATATGTGCATATTTAGTCATAGTATGTGTGTGTGTATATATATATATATATATATATATATATATATATATATATATATATATACACAGTACATATATACACTATAATATAATTAAAGTCACGGTGGCAGAGGGGTTAGTGCGTCTGCCACACAATACGAAGTTCCTGCAGTCCTGGGTTCAAATCCAGGCTCGGGATCTTTCTGTGTGGAGTTTGCATGTTCTCCCCGTGACTGCGTGGGTTCCCGCCGGCTACTCCGGCTTCCTCCCACTTCCAAAGACATGCACCTGGGGATAGGTTGATTGGCAACACTAAATTGGCCCTAGTGTGTGAATGTGAGTGTGATTGTTGTCTGTCTATCTGTGTTGGCCCTGCGATGAGGTGGCGACTTATCCAGGGTGTACCCCGCCTTCCGCCCGATTGTAGCTGAGATAGGCGCCAGCGCCCCCCGCGACCCCAAAAGGGAATAAGCTGTAGAAAATGGATGGATGGATGGATATATATATATATATATATATATATATATATATATATATATATATATATGAATAAGCGGTAGAAAATGGATGGATGGATATATATATATACATATATATATATATATATATAAAAGGCCTTTGCGATATGGCCTTTTTTTACTATCTGGATATTTTTAGGCCATATCACGATACACAATGTATATCTCGATTATGTGCCTTAGCTTTGAATTAACATTTGATGCATATAATCACAGCAGTATGATGATTCTATGTGTCTACATTGAAACATTAGTGTTCCTACTGCATTAATATATGCTCATTTTAAACTTTCATGAAGAGAGGGAAATCACAACTAAGTCAATTGACCAAAATTGTATTCATTAAAGGCCTACTGAAATGAGATTTTCTTATTTAAACAGGGATAGCAGGTCCATTCTATGTGTCATACTTGATCATTTCGCGATATTGCCATATTTTTGCTGAAAGGATTTAGTAGAGAACATCGACGATAAAGTTTGCAACTTTTGGTCGCTAATAAAAAAGCCTTGCCTGTAGTAGCAGACGATGTGCACGTGACGTCACGGGTTGTGGAGCTCCTCACATCCTCACATTGTTTACAATCATGGCCACCAGCAGCAAGAGCGATTCGGACTGAGAAAGCGGCGATTTCCCCATTAATTTGAGCGAGGATGAAAGATTCGTGAATTAGGATAGTGAGAGTAAAGGACTAGAAAAAAGAAAAAAAAATAGACGGCAGAGCGATTCAGATGTTATTAGACAAATTTACTCGGATAATTCTGAAAAATTCCTTATCTGCTTATTGTGTTACTAGTGTTTTAGTGAGAATATATGGCCGTACCTGTACAACCTGAAGGTTGCAGGGGTTGGCCACGGGTGTGGTGACCGCCACTGTCTCTGAGGGAAACCATGTTTCTCGACGAGTCGAAGGCAGCCGATGCGTCTTCCACGGTGGCATCAACTGATGGTCGGGAGCGGCCGGTCTGGGGGAGGCTTAGAGAGTCCGTAGCTGCCTCTTAGACTGTTTGATTGATTGATGCTTTTATTAGTAGATTGCACAGTTCAATACATATTCCGTACAATTGACCACTAAATGGTAACACCCGAATAAGTTTTTCAACTTGTTTAAGTCAGGATCCACGTTAATCAATTCAGGTGCAGGAGGAACGACGCAACTCTCCGCTCATGTCTACGGTAAGAGCCGACTTACTACCAGCATTTTCTCACCAAAACCTGCCGGTTGACATGTGGTAGGGGACCATGTTCGCTTGACTGCTCTGTTCCATAGTAAAGCTTCACCGTCATCTTCGGGAATGGAAACAAGGAAACACCGGCTGTGTTTGTGTTGCTAAAGGCGGCCGCAATACACCACTTCCCACCTACATCTTTCTTCTTTGACGTCTCCATTATTAATTGAACAAATTGCAAAAGATTCAGCAACACAGATGTTCATAATACTGTGGAATTATGCGATGAAAAGAGACAACTTATAGCTGTGAACGGTGCT
>NC_084613.1:72162428-72164928 GCF_033978795.1 Nerophis ophidion
GTAAGAGACTAGACTAAGAGACTAGACGTATAAGATTTCATGGGATTTAGCGATTAGGAGTGACAGATTGTTTGGTAAACGTATAGCATTTTCTATATGTTATAGTTATTTGAATGACTCTTACCATAATATGTTACGTTAACATACCAGGCACCTTCTCAGTTGGTTATTTATGCGTCATATAACGTACACTTATTCAGCCTGTTGTTCACTATTCTTTATTTATTTTAAATTGCCTTTCAAATGTCTATTCTTGGTGTTGGGTTTTATCAAATACATTTCCCCCAAAAATGCGACTTATACTCCAGTGCAACTTATATATGCTTTTTTCCCTTCTTTATTATGCATTTTCGGCAGGTGCGACTTATACGGTATTATAAATATGTCACCTCAAGCCATAACATTAGGTACACCTGCACATGGTATCTCACGATGCTGTGTACCGTGCTCTTAATGTTTAATAATGTGCTTGTAGGTTTGCATTGCTTCATGCGGCGTGCTGTTCCCAAATATTCGGCTGCTTGAAAAGTGTGAAATATTGCAAGCGGCTCCGTGGCATTGTTCCAGCTAAAACACTCTGTGTTTGTGTGTGTCCGTGTGTGTGTAAGTGTGTATGTGCGGATTCACGTCGCGCTGCAAGGTCATGCTTGTGCTTCATTGTGCCTTCATTATCATAAGGCATCCATCTCTTTCTTCCATTAGTGACGCTTCACCATGTCGCCTTTGCCGACCTCTATTTACATGACTAAATTAGATTTATTTCACGTGTGTGTATGTGTGTGTGCGTGTGTGAAAGCCAGATCTGAACCATAAAATTATCATAGTGGAAATAAAGAACAAAAATAAATACATTTTATTAAGATATGCTCTTATTGCAGCAAATATAGCGTTGAGTGGGGTGGACCAGGAATTGTGCTGCTGTTCAGGAAAATAATATGTCATAATGATGTATGGTAGTGAGGGGGGGGGGGGGGGGGGCACATACATGCATATGGGGTCACCTGCTCTCTAAGGCTAGCATCTTATTAACTAACCCCCCCCCCCACCCTCTCTTCCCCTCTTGTTTCATTTCTACCCGCTGTCCCAATTCTATAGAGAGTTGAGCCAACATGCATAATGCGCAGACAACAAGCGTGATGGAGGCCTGAAAGCAGTTGATGACCTACGCCGCGCACGCCACACTTGCCCTCTGCACGCGCCCTCTCATTGTGTGAGGCTCAGAGGCAATCAGGCAAGATCCAAACACGAACGCTGCCGCAGTTTTTCTATTGTGCCTTTTAATGCACTACTAAGTGTTACTGGCATTGACTTCACACAAAAAGGGCTCCACCGCTTGCTTTTGGTGGTGATTCGGGCCAATTATGCAACCCCGAAATGTTGCAGGAGACCTTTTTATTGCTAAATATATTAATTTAGCAAAGAACAAATAGATTTTATATTGCTGTTTTGGCTTTTTCCAGCAGTGCCTCCGAGCTTTTGGTCAGTCTGATCAGATTTTGTGGTGTTCTGCATGCGGCCCAAGAGCCATAGGTTTCCCAACCCTGTACTAAAAGAATAGCATCATTTCAAACCACAATCTTTGGTTTCGCATGGTCTAATGTAGTCTGTATTTTTATGCAAATCGTGCAATGCTTTAATACCGTATATCCGGCCATCCATTTTTCCACCGCTTGTCCCTTTCGGGGTCGCGTGGGGGCTGATAGACACGCAAAATACATGTATCGCTTCTTGGGTTGCTGAATGCTAAGGCGAACCAAAAATTGTTTCATGAAAGTATCGCTTTCATGAAATCGGACTCAAGTCGGATGACATTGAAAATCACCCCAAAAAATGCAGGCTTCTTGGTGTATATCAAGATTCATTCACCAAGATTTATTTGTAGGTAAAAATGAAGAGAAGTCCAATGACGCAAAGTCAAAATTCATCCTAAAAATGTGTCTTTTGATAATCGACACATCTCGTGACCGTTTTTATTCAATAAAATGCTTCTCCCAAGATTCCACTCCAAAAATAAATGTATTTTTTAAAATCAAATGTATGTATGTAATATCTAATTTCGATTTTTTTGGAGGGAAAAATCTTTGCTGTAATTTTTGAGTACAAATAATGCATTCGATATTGTGTTATTTTTTTTTGGGTGGGGGTTGGTTTAAAAACAGATGACAAGCCAAAAATTTGATGCATAAAATGATTTCTTTATTGAGATTTTTTTTACAAACATCAACAAAAAAACAATGTACTTTAGACAATTCAGATGCATGTATTTATACAAATTATTTCGATTTATTTTCAAACAAAAGACACTTGCCATTTTTGCGTTTGTTCCCTCTTTTAAAAGATATTGTTTTAAAAATATCCAACAAACAAGCATGTATTGGCAAATTTAATGATTTGAATTTTTTAAAGAAAACAATTGTAAAAATAAATAAAAAATGCTTGCTTTTTAATCTATTACTGCTACATTGTCACCAAACTGTTAGAAAAACGCCGGCCTGTTTTT
>NC_084613.1:72169928-72204928 GCF_033978795.1 Nerophis ophidion
ATAGGAAATCACATTTGGTAACTTGAATTGGAATGTTGCTGTAAGTCAGGACTAACCATGTGATTTATTACAATCAATTAGCAAATAAAATAAAATTAGCATTAAAAAAGTGGTTTATGATCAAATAAAATACATTTTATTGTATTTACTTTAAAAATGTTGCTAAAAAGGCAAACGTGTTTGTACAATATTTCAATTGTTCATCTAAAAAAACGTAAGTGTATGCTACCAAAAAAACATTGTCCCCTCTCAGTGACATATGTGCGACACTTGCGGGTTCTTCATTCCAACAAAACTATAGCATTTTATTATCGAGCAGGTGTTTTTAAAATGCATTGACATGTGTTGTTTTATTCCAGTTGCAGCAAGCACACCTGCAGCGGCATTTGGAGTCCATAATCCAAACAGCAGCACTTTTAAGACACATCAAATGCAGCAAAAGTAAGTGCACCTGTACAGATGCCTCATGGAAGCTGTAAGATGTGCCGTGAGGAAGGACGTGGCCTACATGATAAACGTGATGAGGAGGAAACAGGAACCGTGCGTGCGTGTGTGTGTGTGTGTGTTGGGAATACCTTGAGCCTGTTCCATAGCATTTACCCTGCCGAGTGTGTGTGTGTTTGTTTGTGTGTTTGGTGGGATGGGATGCACTGATGTGAGGGTTAGTTCAGATGTTGACAGCTGATCAATATCGTGTCACACGTGCTGATCGGTTCCAGTCACCACAATATCACTTTTAGGATGACTCACACACAATGACCCCCACTTTTAAAGTGAAGAAAAAAAAAAAAAAAAGTAAGCGTTGTCACCTTTGAGAGTTTAAAAACACAAACTTACACAAAAATCCGACACCCGGCATAGACCGAAAAAAATCCCACCGCCTCTGCACACACACTCATGATGCCCCACTTCCCCCTCCCCCCTTTTCACCTCCCTTCCCTTCCCTTTTTGTCAAATAAATTGCTATGTGACCTACTTCCCGTTTTTGAACCATTCCTCTCATGTTCGCGTATTATTGTTTGACTGATTCACTTTGGGGGTGTATAGCAGTGGTTCTCAACCTTTTTTCAGTGATGTACCCCCTGTAAACATTTTTTTTTAGTTCAAGTACCCCCTAATCAGAGCAAAGCATTTTTGGTTGAAAAAAAAAGAGATAAAGAAGTAAAATACAGCACTATGTCAGCAGTTTCTGATTTATTAAATTGTATAAGAGTGCAAAATATTGCTCATTTGTAGTGGTCTTTCTTGAACTAAACAAAACCAAACATAAACCAGTTTAAAAAGAAGTATAGGTACATGGTATTCCAGAGGTACAGAGATGAAGAAGGGCTTTGATATTGGGTTTCTTGTGTTACAAAAGAGTTAGGGGCTGCCCATTGAGGCACTGGTATTGCTGTTTTTTTCATGATACTATTTCCATGAGCACTTGTGGTAACGGTATGTGTGTAGTGTGCATATGTATGTATATATTTATCATTTATGTATATACAAGTTCATTAAGTTTGTACATAGAGTGAACAAGGAAGTTCGAGCTCAGAGTAATTTATGATTTAAAGAAAAGGGGTGGGATTAAATAAGTGTATACTTCTTCTCACTCCTTTTCAAATATGTAAAAAAGAAAAAAAAAGTTGAATGCTTATTTGTTTTTGTTTTTTTTTATTCTCCATTGTTTTCATTTTGTTATAATAGCCATTAAGGCTATAGCACTGAATTGGATCATGCTTGCTCTTTTGTTTTTTTTGCATATTTGAAATAAAAATATATCAATCAAGCAATCAATCAATCAATCAAAACTGTTTGGAAAAAAAGATATGAAAATAACTAGTGATTCTATTCCAAATAAAGATTTCTACACATAGAAGTCATCATCATTTTAAAATGCCCTCTTTGGGGATTGTAATAGAGATCCATCTGGATTCATGAACTTAATTCTAAGCATTTCTTCACAAAAAAAGAAATCTTTAACATCAATATTTATGGAACATGTCCACAAAGAAATCTAGCTGTCAACACTGAGTATTGCATTGTTGCATTTCTTTTCACAGTTTATGAACTTACATTCATATTTTGTTCAAGTATCATTCAATAAATATATTTATAAAGGATTTTTGAATTGTTGCTTTTTTTAGAATATTTTTGAAAATTCTCAAGTACCCCTTGGCATACCTTCAAGTACCCCCAGGGGTACGCGTACCCCCATTTGAGAACCACTAATGTATAGTATGGAAGAACAAGAACTGCACAAAAAAAAAAAAAAAAAAAATATATATATATATACATATATATATAAAAGGCGTCATTACGTGTCATGTTTGTGTGGGGAAACATGCAGTAGTACTCGTGCAAATATGTGATAAACATGACACTTGTAACACTATTGAAACATGTCTGACGGTGGCCTAAGTACGGTTTAAAGCAGTCATGTTGAGTAGTAACTAAAATGATGCCCGTTTTTTTTATCGCATACACTGCTATACATACATCAATAAAAATATATCAAATAACCAACAAAAAATGTGAGGGATAAAAAATAGGCAATATAAAGAATGTGGAAAAAATGGCCGTCTTGTAATAAAACGACATGTCTAACATATTTTGTGATGAACAATAATGCTCACGGAACGGAACGAGGCAAATCAATTTTGCGGCCTAGTTAAGCAGAAAGGGCTGCTCTAATTTATTTCCCTCCTACTAATAGGCATCACTAATTCATAAAAAAAACCACGATGCGTTTTTTGGAACTGCATTAAGTTCAGCGTCCACTATAAATTGAGCGTGCAGCGTGTAGTCCGTGTAGTGGCGCATTATTTTGCATGCAATATTAGTCAGGTCAGGCATGTTTGTACGTTGAAATTTAAGTGCAATCCAACCAAGTTTCTCTCATTGCCTCGCTGTTGGTGCTAAATGATGTCATCAATATATTAAGAACAGCTCTGTGTGATGCACTGCAAAGTACAACCACAATAACACACATGCTCAATGAAGACCTCTATGACAGCAGTATTACCAGTATCATAAAAAGGAACAGATCTTGAATTGAATTTCGTGCGTGCGTGCGTGTGCGTGTGTATGTGTGTGTGTGTGTGTGCGTGTGTGTGTGAGCGTGTGTGTGTGTCTTGACATGGTGAGACCACACTGACCTTGATTTATTGGGATCTCAATCCACATGACAGCAATTCATTTACATCCATTTGCTCCATCACTTGTTCTTTGTGAATGTGTGTATTCTCTATGGACGTTGTGCACTAACACACACACGCACACACACAAACACTTAACAATTTTTTTTCCCCCCCTCACTTTGACGTCTTTTTTTTGTACCCTCTTTTTTTCTCCTCGTAGCAGTTTTCATCACTCTCCTAATGTGATACTCTCAATGCCTTTTCCTCCCCTCAAGGAAGTGTATGGTTTTTTTTTTTAATTAAATTAATTTCACAGTATATTTGTAGAAGTGGGCAGAGTACCCAAACATTGTACTCAAGTAAGAACAGGGTTGTCAAACTCATTGCAGATGGGGGCCACATGCAGAAAAATCTACTCCCACGGCACGATAAGTTAAAAATAAAGATAACTTTGGATTGTTTTCTTTGTTTAAAATAGAACAAGCACTTTCTGAAATTGTACAAATCATAATGTTTTGGGGTTATTTTAAAATGATCTGTTGCGGTTAAAGGGGAACATTATCACAATTTCAGAAGGGTTAAAACCAGTAAAAATCAGTTCCCAGTGGCTTATTTTATTTTTGGGAAGTTTTTTTCAAAATTTTACCCATCCCGGAATATCCCTAAAAAAAGCTTTAAAGTGCCTGATTTTTGCTATCTGTGAAGCCAACGTCCGTTTTCCTGTGACGTCACATAGCGGTGCCAGTACAAACATGGTGGATAGCACGGCAAGATATAGCGACATTAGCTCGGATTCAGACTCGGATTTCAGCGGCTTAAGCGATTCAACAGATTACGCATGTATTGAAACGGATGGTTGGAGTATGGAGGCAGATAGAGAAAACAAAATTGAAGAAGAAACTGAAGCTATTGAGCGAATAGCTATTGATGCTATTCGGCCATGTTTGCCTTAGCATCGCCGGTAAAATGTGCAGACCAACGATCGGAAGTTTCGCATCTTGTGACACTGGATCAACTTAAGTCCATCTATTGGTAAGTGTTTGTTTGGCATTAAATGTGGGTGCAGTAGAGATGTGCGGTTTGCGGTCTCATCCGCGGATAAACCGCGGGTCGGGCGGGTGACATGACGAAAAAATAGATTTGTATTACATTCGGGCGGGTGGCGGTTGAACCACCCGGAAATATTTGATATACATGGTTCTGGGATCGGAATCCTTTACCATTCAAAGAGCCATTTAAGACCCGTGTCACAAAGCGAAGAAGACAATAGGAGACGCTAATATTCTCTAGTATGACTGCCGGCAGTCACCCAGATAATAAGTATTAGGACGTGCTATGAAGCCATTGGCTTTGTCGCCTTCAACAACATGTTCGAACCGTTTGTCAGTCCAGCAACATGTTGTGTATAGCTTCCGCAGCGACACGCACACGACTGCAAGGCATACTGGGTGACACAGAGTACACTAATGGTTGTGATATAAACAATTTTAACACTCTTAGTAATATGCGCCACGCTGTGAAGCCACACCAAACAAGATTGACAAACACATTTCGGGAGAACATCCTCCCAGTAACACAACATAAACGCAACACAACAAATACCCAGAATCCTTTGTATCCATGAAAAATCCTGACTATTATATACACCCCGCTAGCAGCGACATCAAGGTATATATTGACGCTAACATAGGTCTGGTGATAATGTTCCCCTTTAATAGTATATATATATATACTTTATTTGTAGTTGTTTATATTTTCTGAATAAATGATGTGATAATGTTCATCAGTTAACTCATTGGTTTTAATTTTCAATCCATCAAGATTAAAAAAATATGTTATTTATGTAATTTGATAATTTTCCTAGACTGATGTACTAACATCACATGGTTTATTTTGTACATACGTAGCATCATCTACAAAAATACAAATAATTGCTATTGCGACATCCAGTGGACACATTGAGCAACAGCGGTTTCTTTTTTTATTTAAACATTTACAATTAATTTTTATACATAGTAAACTCATCCCGCGGGCCGGATAAAACCTTTTCGCAGGCCTGATCCGGCCCTCGGGCCGTACGTTTGACCCCCCTGCTTTAGAATGATATGACTCAAGCAAAAATAAAGATAAATCATCAAAATATTTATTTGAGTAAGAGTAAATATTCTGTGAAAAAACTACTCAAGTATTCAGTAACTTGTGAGTAACTTCTGATTTTATTTAGTAGATATTTGTTAATGGTTCTTGCACAACAATCATATTTGGTGTGTGTGTGCGTGTGCCCGTGCGTAAAACATAAAAATCCTATACTATTTGTCGCACTTTTTTTTTCTCTTGTTAGAGGTTGAACTCTTCTAGGCTGAAATGTGAATATTCCTTTTTTTATTTTTTTTGTCCTGTCCAGCTTCTCAGGCAAATCATATAGTTGATGTCAATGCTTATACAAATGTCCAAATTTACTTTACAAAAGAGAAGTGTGGGACACTTCTCTTGTTGCCCTATTTGTATTTGACTTTATTAAATGGATTTATGTTATCATTTGGTGCAGCCGGGCCGGAGCAGGAGGGGATAGAAAGAGAAAAAAAAGGAAGACAGAGGGAGAAATTGTTTGGACAAAAGGGGAATAAGAGAGAGAGAGACAAAAACAACAGCAGCAAACACAACAATAACGATAACAACAACAATAGAGCAACATCAGCAAATAGGATATGTACAAATATGATGGTAAAAGTGATAGCAAAGAAGCGGTTAGTGAAATAAATAATAATACAGAAATGACAATGAACATTATTACACTACAAATTGAACAATACAAATACCAATAGAAGTAGCGCTATTGATAATGAATAATAACAATAATTTACCTCTATTATCAACAATACAGTTGTTCAAATGCAACAATACATTTATGTAATGATAACTAGAAATAGCCCTACGATGAAGTGGCGACTTGTCCAGGGTGTACACTGCCTTCCACCCAATTGTAGCTGAAATAGGCACCAGCGCCCCCCGCAACCCCAAAGGGCATAAGCGGCAGAAAAATGGATGGATGGATATCTAGAAATACAAAAGAAAACTAAAAAATTGAGGGGAAGAAAAGAGAAGCCAGCTATATTAACCTTGTAGATTGTTATAGTAACAATAGGTTAAGCTTTGTCAGTATGCCATGTCTTACCCAGGTTACCCTAGGGTAACAACGTTCATTTATGTTTGATGAAACATGATTATGTGCATGAGTGTATGCACTTGTATATGTGAACCTTTCTACTGACACAGATGACAGCACATGACATAAATGTTCTTTTTACGAGTTTGAAAGTAATCTTTGAAGGTTTGTGCTGCCTTGTCTAACGTCGCGTCACTTTTTAGGAACAATTGCTGTGTCTCAATTCGGAAGCTGCATTCTTTGCAGTGCTCATTTGTGAGGTACTGATGCATCGCGGTGCGCAAATAGAATAGAATGTACTTTATTGATCCCTGGGGGAAATTCAGCATCACAGTTTGCTCAAAATAGTCAATAATAATAATAAATAATATATAACATATATTTTATACATAATTTATAATATATAAATAGTATAAATATATTTTACATATATTCTACATTTAAGGATTCTGATGCGTCATCTATGTTGCTGCTCCTCGATCTTAGCGCTGCTTTCGATACTGTCGATCATAATAATTTATTAGAACGTATCAAAACACGAATTGGTATGTCAGACTTAGCCCTGTCTTGGTTTAACTCTTATCTTACTGATAGGATGCAGTGTGTCTCCCATAACAATGTGACCTCGGACTATGTTAAGGTAACGTGTGGAGTTCCCCAGGGTTCGGTCCTTGGCCCTGCACTCTTCAGCATCTACATGCTGCCGCTAGGTGACATTATCGCAAATACGGTGTTAGCTTTCACTGTTATGCTGATGACACTCAACTCTACATGCTCCTAAAGCTGACCAACACGCCGGATTGTAGTCAGCTGGAGGCGTGTCTTAATGAAATTAAACAATGGATGTCCGCTAACTTTTTGCAACTCAACGCCAAAAAAACGGAAATGCTGATTATCGGTCCTGCTAGACACCGAACTCTATTTAATAATACAACTCTAACATTTGACAACCAAACAATTAAACAAGGCGACACGGTAAAGAATCTGGGTATTATCTTCGACCCAACTCTCTCCTTTGAGGCACACATTAAAAGCGTTACTAAAACGGCCTTCTTTCATCTCCGTAATATCGCTAAAATTCGCTCCATTCTGTCCACTAAAGACGCTGAGATCATTATCCATGCGTTTGTTACGTCTCGTCTCGATTACTGTAACGTATTATTTTTGGGTCTCCCCATGTCTAGCATTAAAAGATTACAGTTGGTACAAAATGCGGCTGCTAGACTTGACAAGAACAAGAAAGTTTGATCATATTACGCCTGTACTGGCTCACCTGCACTGGCTTCCTGTGCACTTAAGATGTGACTTTAAGGTTTTACTACTTACGTATAAAATACTACACCGTCTAGCTCCATCCTATCTTGCCGATTGTATTGTACCATATGTCCCGGCAAGAAATCTGCGTTCAAAGGACTCCGGCTTATTAGTGATTCCTAAAGCCCAAAAAAAGTAGAGCTTTTTCATTTCGGGCTCCAGTACTCTGGAATGCCCTCCCGGTAACAGTTCGAGATGCCACCTCAGTAGAAGCATTTAAGTCTCACCTTAAAACTCATTTGTATACTCTAGCCTTTAAATAGACTCCCTTTTTAGACCAGTTGATCTGCCATTTCTTTTCTTTTTCTTCTATGTCCCACTCTCCCTTGTGGAGGGGGTCCGGTCCGATCCGGTGGCCATGTACTGCTTGCCTGTGTATCGGCTGGGGACATCTCTGCGCTGCTGATCCGCCTCCGCTTGGGATGGTTTCCTGCTGGCTCCGCTGTGAACGGGACTCTCGCTGCTGTGTTGGATCCGCTTTGGACTGGACTCTCGCGACTGTGTTGGATCCATTATAAATTGAACTTTCACAGTATCATGTTAGACCCGCTCGACATCCATTGCTTTCCTCCTCTCCAAGGTTCTCATAGTCATCATTGTCACCGACGTCCCACTGGGTCATTATTTTCACCGATGTCCCACTGGGTGTGAGTTTTCCTTGCCCTTATGTGGGCCTACCGAGGATGTCGTAGTGGTTTGTGCAGCCCTTTGAGACACTAGTGATTTAGGGCTATATAAGTAAACATTGATTGATTGAAGTGCAGTCAAGGAACATACACATTATACAGTCTGATGGCTGTCGGTATGAAGAACCTCCTGTGTCGTTCCGTGTTGCATTTAGGGAGTCTGAGCCTTCCACTGAACATGCTCATTCTCTCCGCAAGGTCAGAGTGTAGTGGGTGGGAGGTTTTGTCCATAATGGCTAGGAGTTTTGCTAGACTTCTCCTCTCTGAAACCACCGCCAGAGAGTCCAACTCCACTCCCACCACGTTACTGGCCTTCCCTACCAACTTGTCCAGTCTGTTTGTGTCCCTCACTCTTACCCCGCTGTCCCAGCAGGCCACGGCGTACAAGAAGGCGCCCGCCGCCACCGACTCGTAGAACATCTTCAACATCTTTGTACAGACGTTGAAGGATCCTAGCCTCCTGAGGAAGGAGAGGCGGCTCCGTCCCTTCTTGTAGAGGGCCTCACCGTGTTTTGACCCAAAGGCCCGCCCAATTCGAAAAAGCTCCGAAGTGTCCTTCGAATCCAGCCGATAAATTAGCATTGGCAACACATGTGTACACTTTACACCCTTTCATATCCCAACATCCTTTGCGCACTCAACTCTGAAAATTATATTCAACATGGGGGCGCTATGTGGAGCGAGAAGAGCGACTTCAAAATGTGAGTAATGCTTTATTTATTAATTGTAAACATCTAAAAGCAAACATGTGGCCATGTACTGCTCGCCTGTGTATCGGCTGGGGACATCTCTGCGCTGCTGATCCGCCTCCGCTTGGGATGTTTTCCTGCTGGCTCCGCTGTGAACGGGACTCTCGCTGGTGTGTTGGATCCGCTTTGGACTGGACTCTTGCAACTGTGTTGGATCCATTATGGATTGAACTTTCACAGTATCATGTTAGACCCGCTCGACATCCATTGCTTTCCTCCTCTCCAAGGTTCTCATAGTCATCATTGTCACCGACGTCCCACTGGGTGTGAGTTTTCCTTGCCCTTATGTGGGCCTACCGAGGATGTCGTAGTGGTTTGTGCAGCCCTTTGAGACACTAGTGATTTAGGGCTATATAAGTAAACATTGATTGATTGATTGATTGACATGTCACGCTGGGGTGACAGTAGTGATATACATTTGTGTTCAAATATGAGACTATCGTAATGTTTAGCGACCTCCGTGCTTTTTGCTCTGCTCTTTACCCCAAGGGAGATCCATATATTTGGACATTGCAAACTGCTTCGTGCCTGGAGCTTTTTTCTATGTGGAAGTAAAGCTGTGTGACTTTTTTTTTAAACCACAAGAGGTTGACTTATTTATGTTTTGTTAATGTTTGGCTACCATAGTAATGTATTGTTAATGTGTGCATCAATGTACCGATATGAGTTATTTCGGTTTTTGTGGACATTTGCAAGTTGCTTGAAAATGTTTACTTCTATTAGAGCTGAGCGACATGGGCGAAAAAGTTTATCGATATGTTTTTACTCGATATTCGATATATATCTCCATATATTTTTCGGTGAAAGTATACATATCAAGATATTAATTTTTGAGCGATATTCAGTGAAATTGAATGATTGCTCATTTTTTTTTAGAAGTTTCATTTAGCAACTTTGCTTTCTTGTTGTTGTTAAGATAATGATGTCTTGTTTTCAAAACACTACTTGTGTATCAAATATGTTTAACATAAACAGTTTGTCCAGCTTTATGATGGTCACAGTAAACTTTATAATGGTCACGCTACACTTTGTGATAGTCACACTAAACGTTGTGATAAACACATCACACTACACTTTATGATAGTCACACTACACTTTATGTTAGTCACACAACGCTTTATGATAGTGACACTACACTTAATGATAGTCACACTACACTTTGTGACAGTCACAGCACATATTGTGATAGTAACACTACACATGATAGTCACACTGCACTTAATGATAGTCACACTACACTTTGTGACAGTCACACCACATATTGTGATAGTAACACTACACATGATAGTCACACTGCACTTTATGTTAGTCACACAACGCTTTATGATAGTGACACTACACTTAATGATAGTCACACTACACTTTGTGACAGTCACTACACATTATGATAGTCACACTACACTTTATGTTAGTCACACAACGCTGTATGATAGTGACACTACACTTAATGATAGTCACACTACACTTTTTGACAGTCACACTACATATTGTGATAGTAACACTACACATTATGATAGTTACACTACACTTTACGATAGTCACACTACACATTATGATAGTGAAATGACACTTCATGATAGTGACACTACACTTTATGGTAGTCACACTACACTTTATGATAGTCACACTACACTTAATGGTAGTCACACTTCACTCTATGATAGTCACACTACACTATATGATAGGTACACTACAATTTGATAGTGACATTACACTTTATTACAGTGACACTACACCTAATGCCAGTGACACTACACTTTATGATAGTGACACTACACACACACATATATATATATATATATATGTATATATATATATATATATATATATATATATATATATATATATATATATAATGTGTGTATGTATGTATATATATATGCATATATATGTATGTATATATATATGCATATATATGTATGTATATATATATTACTACATGTGTTTTTATTCTGTTAAGCAGGAAAAACTTTAGTATAAAACTTTAGTTTAAATATAGTTAACCACCTCAACATCCATACATTTTCAGCTTGATTTGTATAAACTACCCTGAACTGTGAAATGTGATGTGTGTGTGTGTGTGTGTGTGTGTGTGTGTGTGTGTGTGTGAGTGTGTGTGTGTAAATATGTATGTGTGTGTGTATGTATGTATATATACATTAAAAGCGTTACTAAAACGGCCTTCTTTCATCTCCGCAATATCGCAAAAATTCGCTCCATTCTGTCCACTAAAGACGCTGAGATCATTATCCATGCGTTTGTTACGTCTCGTCTCGATTACTGTAACGTATTATTTTCGGGTCTCCCCATGTCTAGCATTAAAAGATTACAGTTGGTACAAAATGCGGCTGCTAGACTTTTGACAAGAACAAGAAAGTTTGATCATATTACGCCTGTACTGGCTCACCTGCACTGGCTTCCTGTGCACTTAAGATGTGACTTTAAGGTTTTACTACTTACGTATAAAATACTACACGGTCTAGCTCCATCCTATCTTGCCGATTGTATTGTACCATATGTCCCGGCAAGAAATCTGCGTTCAAAGGACTCCGGCTTATTAGTGATTCCCAAAGCCCAAAAAAAGTCTGCGGGCTATAGAGCGTTTTCCGTTCGGGCTCCAGTACTCTGGAATGCCCTCCCGGTAACAGTTCGAGATGCCACCTCAGTAGAAGCATTTAAGTCTCACCTTAAAACTCATTTGTATACTCTAGCCTTTAAATAGACTCCCTTTTTAGACCAGTTGATCTGCCGTTTCTTTTCTTTTTCTTCTATGTCCCACTCTCCCTTGTGGAGGGGGTCCGATCCGATCCGGTGGCCATGTACTGCTTGCCTGTGTATCGGCTGGGGACATCTCTGCGCTGCTGATCCGCCTCCGCTTGGGATGGTTTCCTGCTGGCTCCGCTATGAACGGGACTCTCGCTGCTGTGTTGGATCCGCTTTGGACTGGACTCTCGCGACTGTGTTGGATCCATTATGGATTGAACTTTCACAGTATCATGTTAGACCCACTCGACATCCATTGCTTTCCTCCTCTCCAAGGTTCTCATAGTCATCATTGTCACCGACGTCCCACTGGGTCATTATTGTCACCGATGTCCCACTGGGTGTGAGTTTTCCTTGCCCTTATGTGGGCCTACCGAGGATGTGGTAGTGATTTGTGCACCCCTTTGAGACACTAGTGATTTAGGGCTATATAAGTAAACATTGATTGATTGATATATATATATCTATATATATATATATATATATATATATATATATATATATATATATATATATATATATATATATAAATAAAAAAATAAAAATAAAAAATATATATATATATATGTGTATATGTATATATATATGTGTATATGTATATATATATATATATATATATATATATATATATATATATATATATATATATATATATATATATGTGTATATGTGTACGTGTGTAGTTTGCATCCTAAGGGGCTAAAAGCCGGAACAGGGCGCGGTATAATTCTTAGAACACTGCGAAGAGCTCCATATAACTGCTTTTTACACTTGTATGACTAATATTAAGAATGTAACATTGACTGAATAGAGGTCTTATTGTGGCCATAGCTTGACCTTGGAACTAATTATGTCAATTTTATTATTTGCTTTGAGCAAAATAATTTTCTTTACTCACATTTTCACAATTAGAAACATCTTTTACGATAGTCTTTGTCATTCAAGCATCACTCACGCTTGAGGGTCTTCTTTTTTTTTCTATACCCCCCTCCTTACAGAGCATTTCTGGCCTACATCTTTTGCTAAATCTCCGTCCCACCATCGTGTTTTTTTTTTCTATTATTATTGTTATTCCTTTAGAGATTTAGCTTAAGGGATAAGATGCCAGTTATGTCCTGAGACAAAACAGACTGCTAAAAAGGATGCTTTGGAACAATAACTTTTCCCTGGCTTGTCTCTTATCGACGCATCTTTGCTGACAGCAGCATTGTGGGCCTTTATTCTGACCCCCAGGCTGGTGGGTGAGGACCTTGGGTTGGGGGGCACAACTGGCTAAATGGATGACTGGGACAACTCCCATGTTACTTTAAAAGCGCTCTGGGGTTAAAAAACCAACAATGCCGCCATTACATGCTTTCTGCGACTGCATGCAACCCACTTTTCACTCCAGCGGTGCGCATGTGCAGAACTGATTTATTTATTTATTTTAATTTTTAATTCAACGCAGGAGAAACAATGAACAGCATCTTTAGCAACATCGCCCGGGGACAATTTGTAGCGGTATTGGCCGACGATGCGGTGCGGTAGGAGAAGTTGGCGGAAAAGACACTGCGAGGATGCAGGATGGGAGGATGGAGGAGGGTCAGAATAAAGGATTTGAAACCAAAGCCTCTTTGGTAAAGAATAGATGTGTGTGTGTGTGGGGGGGTGGGGAGTGGGGGGGGGGGGGTGCTGGTGGATGGATACGGGATGACACAAGGTCCAGATTAACCCTAATCTCAGGCCTGGTGGTTTAGGTGAGCTGCGGAGGAAGCTAGGCCATGCCAGGTGGTTCAAACTAGGGGGATGGTGATGATTCTGTGAAGCATTTTAATCTGTACTTCTCACAGAAATATGACTAAAATGCATCAACAAAAAAATAAAAAAATACAGAGATGTCAGGGATTGTGTAGGGGCGGAGCTAGCACGACGGGGGCCACATCCTGATTGGTTGCCTTGCTAGCGTGGCGACATGGGCACATGTTCCGTTGCATGGGATTAGAAGGACGGGTCCATAATCTGCTGTTTAGGCTTGTATGTAGGCCAAGAGTGGCTTAGCCTGGCCGGTTTTAGCGCCGGTCCTGTGCCAGAGCAACAGGAAGTGGACCGGCGTTATTGGCGTTGCACGGCTCGCCTCCGCGTCTTGTCTCGTCTCATCGAAAACATCCAGTACAAGACCTGTCATGAAATATTGTTTTGAATGTTATTATTGTGGATCTTTACCATGGTTGCGTGATAAAGGCGATATATATCGTATCGTATATGGGGACGGCGTGACGCGGTTGGGAGAGTGGCCGTGCCAGCAACCTGAGGGTTCTTGGTTCAATCCCCACCTTCTACATACTTCGTCACGTCCGTTGTGTCCTTGAGCAAGACACTTCACCTTTGCTTGTGACAGGTCGTGGTTAGGGCCTTGCATGGCAGCTCCCGCCATCAGTGTGTGAATGTGTGTGTGAATGGGGGAATGTGGAAATAGTGTCAAACGCTTTGAGTACCTGGATGGTCGAAAAGCGCGATACAAGTATAACCAATTTATTTCATATATATGTTAGAGATGCGCAGATAGGCAATTATACCATCCGCAACTGCATCACCAAAGTCGTCATCCACCCGCCGTCCACCCGCCTGTTGAAATGCATCAGAGGTCGGCCACCTTTACCACTCAAAGAGCTATTTTAACCCGTTTCATAGGGTTAAGCAGACAATGGGAGCCGCTAACGTTCTCGCGAATATCCAATGGTGTTCATCCTGATGACAAGAATAAGGGCGTGCTGTGAAACCATTGCCTTTGACACCTTTAACAACATGTACAAACCGTTTGTTGGTCCAGCAACATGTCGTATGCAGCTTACGCAAACACATGTACAAGATTTAAAGACATACTGGGTGATACAGAGTACACTAATGGTTGTAATATAAACAATTTTAACACTCTTACTAATATGTGCCACGCTGTGAAGCCACACCAAACAAGAATGACAAACACATTTCGGGAGAACATTCTCCCAGTAACACAACATAAACGCAACGGGGGGGTGCTGCTGCTGCTAGCGGGGTGGATAAAATAGTCAGGAATTATCATGGATGCAAAGGATTCTGGGTATTTGTTGTGTTGCATTTATGTTGTGTTACTGGGAGGATGTTCTCCCAAAATGTGTTTGTCATTCTTGTTTGGTGTGGCTTCACAGCGTGGCGCCTATTACTAAGAGTGTTAAAATTGTTTATATCACAACCATTAGTGTACTCTGTGTCACCCAGTATGCTTTGCAGTCGTGTGCGTGTGTCTGTGGAAGCCACACACAACATGTTGCTGGACTGACAAGCATATCGTACATGCTGTAGAAAGCAACAAAGCCAAGGGCTTCATAACACGCCCTAATACTTATTAATTGGGTGATTGCCGGCAGTCATTCTAGAGAATGTTTGCGTCTCCTATTGTCTTCTTCGCTTTGTGACACGGGTCCTAAATGTCTCTTTGAATGGTTAAGGATACCGATCCCTGAACCATGTATATCAAATATTTCCGGATGGTTCAACCGCCACCCGCCCGAATCTAATTCAAATCTAGTTTTTCGTCATGTCACCCGCCCGACCCGCAGTTTATCCGTGGACTCCGTGGATGAGACCGCAGACCGTGCATCTCTAATATATATATATATATATATATATATATATATATATATATAGCAGACGATCCAGATCGTTATATCCTAATAATGTATGTTGATTACACATTAAGAGTGTTACTAAAACGGCCTTCTTTATCGCAAAAATTCGCTCCATTTTGTCCACTAACGACGCTGAATTCATTATCCATGCGTTTGTTACGTCTCGTCTCGATTACTGTAAGGTATTATTTTCGGGTCTCCTCATGTCTAGAATTAAAAGATTACAGTTGGTACAAAATGCGGCTGCTAGACTTTTGACAAGAACAAGAAAGTTTGATCATATTACGCCTGTACTGGCTCACCTGCACTGGCTTCCTGTGCACTTAAGATGTGACTTTAAGGTTTTACTACTTACGTATAAAATACTACACGGTCTAGCTCCAGCCTGTCTTGCCGATTGTATTGTACCAAGAAATCTGCGTTCAAAGGACTCCGGCTTATTAGTGATTCCCAGAGCCCAAAAAACGTTTGCGGGCTATAGAACGTTTTCGGTTCGGGCTCAAGTACTCTGGAATGCCCTCCCGGTAACAGTTCGAGATGCTACCTCAGTAGAAGCATTTAAGTCTCACCTTAAAACTCATTTGTATACTCTAGCCTTAAATAGACTCCCTTTTTAGACCAGTTGATCTGCCGCTTCTTTTCTTTTTCTCCTCTGTCCCACTCTCCCTTGTGGAATGGGGTCCGGTCCGGTGGCCATGGATGAAGTACTGGCTGTCCTGAGTCAGGACCCAGGATGGACCACTCGTCCAGAGTCGGGACCCAGGATGGACCGCTTGCCTGTGTATCGGCTGGGGACATCTCTGCGCTGCTGATCCGCCTCCGCTTGGGGTGGTTTCCTGCTGGCTCCGCTGTGGACGGGACTCTCTCTGCTGTGTTGAATCCACTTTGGACTGGACTCTCATGGTTGTGTTGGATCCACTATGGATTGAACTTTCACAGTATCATGTTAGACCCACTCGACATCCATTGCTTTCGGTTCCCCGGGGGGGGGGGGGGGGGTTAGGGTTAGGGTTGCCCACAAATGCGGTCCTCTCCATGGTTCCACTGGGTGTGAGTTTTCCCTGCTCTTATGTGGGCTCTACCGAGGATGTTGTTGTGGTTTGTGTTGTGGTTTGTGCAGCCCTTTGAGACACTAGTGGTTTAGGGGCTATATAAATGATCATTGATTGATTGATTGATTGGTTATAGCTGTCTGCCACAAATTTGACAGCAACTTGCAGACAAAGGTGTCCTCAATAGTGGCTAACGTACCTGCACAGAGCAGAGCTGCTTCTCCATGGTATATGTATTATTATCACTGCTAGCATGTCAGCAGACTGGGGTAGATCCTGCTGAAATCCCATGTATTGAATGAATACAGAATCCTTTTAAATAGGGAAAAAATCGTTTTTGAATCGAGAATCGAATCGAATCGTGACCCCAAGAATCAATATTGAATCGAATCGTGGGACACCCTTAGATTCACAGCCCTATTTATCACCGTACGAGATTTAAAGCTCTATCGTCGACCACAATGTATATAACTTGTATTGTTAATCATTTTTATTCGCGAAGCACTCGTTAAAATGTGAGCGCAACGGTAGCAATGTAGCTAACCTTGCTATGCTAGTGTTGCTCACCTTTAAAGTTAAAGATCCAAAAATCATTCATCTTTCACCTAGATACATATCCCCATAAATTCACTCAAAAGTCTTGTGAAAAGTCATCCCAGAATTGTGTTATTGTGGCAAATGGGGGAATAACTCCAAATATTTTTCATTGCTTGTATTAAAATTAGAGTTAAAGTACCACTGATAGTCATACACACACTGGGTGTGGTGGAATTACTCTCTGCATTTGACCCATCCCCTTGTTCCGCTCCTTGGGATGTGAGGGGAGCAGTGAGCAGCAGCGGTGGCAGCGCTCGAAAATAATTATGCTGCTTTTTGTGACCCTGTGTCCTCCTGTCCCATTCCTTAATGTTCCATTGTTCTGTGCGATATTTAGCATGTTGTTGTATGTGATATAAAGCAGTGGTTCTCAAATGGGGGTACGCGTACCCCTGGGGGTACTTGAAGGCATGCCAAGGGGTACGTGAGATTTTTTTTTAAATATTCTAAAAATTGCAACAATTCAAAAATCCTTCATAAATATATTTACTGTATAATACTTCAACGAAATATCAATGTAAATTCATAAACTATGAAAAGAAATGCTACAATGCAATATTCAGTGTTGACGGATAGATTTTTTGTGGACATGTTCCATAAATATTGATGTTAAAGATGTCTTTTTTTGTGAAAAAATGTTTGGAATTAAGTTGATGATCTGTATTATTAGATAGGTCTCTATTACAATCCCCAAAGAGGGCACTTTAAGTTGATGTGTTGAAATCTTTATTTATAATTGAATCACTTGTTTATTTTTCAACAAGTTTTTAGATATTGTTATATCTTTTTTTCCAAATAGTTCAAGAAAGACCACTACAAATGAGCAATATTTTGCACTTTTATACAATTTAATAAATCAGAAACTGATGAGATAATGCTGTATTTTACTTCTTCGTGTCTTTTTTTCAACCAAAAATCCTTTGCTTTGATTAGGGGGTACTTGGATTGAAACATTTTCATAGGGGATACATCACTGAAAAAAGATTGAGAACCACTGATATAAAGCACTTGTAAACTGTCCAAGTTCCAGTGTCAAGGTTAGCCAATACACTACTAAAAATAGGATGATGTATGGCGATATGGGCTAAGTAAAGTTACTGCCTTGTCTGCCAACAAATATCAGTTTTCCCAAAGAAAGAGTCCATTTATGTGAAGTGAAGTCAAGCATGGGCCGAAATATGAATCCAAATTTATTACACCGGCTTTCCCTTCGCCGTTTTATCAATTGAAACCTTTGAATATAAATCCTCTGGGAAGGGCCGTGTTGCTTTTAAGCGGCTGTGTCGGCTGCGGCGGAGCAATCAAACCCCTTTTGTTTTTCACACCCTCCTACGGTCCCACCTGCTTGGGCGACATCATGGAGGGCCCTTTTGAAGCGGCGAGGCGGCGTGATTTATTATTATAATTAGGCTAAAGTGAGACTCGAGCGTAGCCACAATTACACCGAACCCAGCCAAAATGCCCGCGCTCCGCTCAGATGTTAATCAGACGCGGAGAGTCGGGACTCACAATGTTGCTCGCAATCAAACAAACAACAATATCGTCCGCTTGTCGAGCGGCGAGTAAGCTCGCCCGGCTGCCTTGCGGTGCCCATCAACATGGCGGCTTGCACGCCACGTTCACAATGCACCGCAGTGTGTGTATATTATTTCCAGGTCAGTTGATAATCTCTGCGATACTTAAGCACATCTGTATGTCTCTTTGCTCTCGCTCGCTCACAATGAAACAGCTGCAAGCTAGCATGCCACGTAAATCCTGCGGTGCAAACACACATGAACACACATGCACAAGTGCCCATTAGAGACGTGTATTTCTTTGCCGCACACATGCCATGTGAACAGCAGAGCACCCGAGCGCGAGCACTTACACGTGCAACTGTCGTAATGAACTTGTTATTCTTTAATAGGGCAAAGGGACCATCTTTTGTAACTTTGGGTGAGTGGCCTATGGACCGTGGGACATACAGTGGGGCAAAGAAGTATTTAGTCAGCCACCGATTGTGCAAGTTCTCCCACTTAAAATGATGACAGAGGTCTGTAATTTTCAACATAGGTACACTTCAACTGTGAGAGACAGAATCCAAAAATTCACATTGTTGGAATTTTAAACAATTCGTTTGTAAATTATGGTGTAAAATAAGTATTTGGTCAACCATTCAAAGCTCTCACTGATGCAAGGAGGTTTTGGCTCAAAATCTCACGATACATGGCCCCATTCGTTCTTTCCTTTACACCAGGGGTAGGGAACCTATGGCTCTAGAGCCAGATGTGGCTCTTTTGATGACTGCACCTGGCTCTCAGATAAATCACGGTAAGTAATGAATAATTCCGCTGGTAATCACAGTGTCAAAATTAACGTTTAAAATATAAAACATACTCATGCATTTTAATCCATCCATCCGGTTTCTACCGCACCAGTTGAACAAGTCGTATTAATGATAAGAAGTATTTTATTTATTGTTGGTTAGCTTCAGAATAACAATGTTATTGAAAAGAATAAGATACTTATTATATTCTAAAAGTGTTGGTCTTACTTAAAAATTCACTCGTTGTATTCAGTCTTAAAATTATTTTTATATGGCTCTCACGGAAATTCTTTTAAAAATATTTGGCTTGTATGGCTCTCAGCCAAAAAGGTTCCCGACCCCTGCTTTACACGGATCAATCGTCCAGTCCCTTTAGCAGAAAAACAGCCCCAAAGCATGATGTTTTCACCCCCATGCTTCACAGTGGGTGTGGTGTTCTTGGGATGCAACTCAGTATTCTTCTTCCTCCAAACATGACGAGTTGAGTTTATACCAAAAAGTTCTATTTTGGTTTCATCTGACCACATGACATTCTCCCAATCCTCTGCTGTATCATCCGTGTATTATTTTGGTAGCAGCTAAATTAGGAGCCTTTGTTTGCTTACTTACTAATAATAGACAAGTTGTGTTGTATATTCTCTATTTTATTTAAAGGGGAACATTATCACCAGACCTATGTAAGTGTCAATATGTACCTTGATGGTGCAGAAAAAAGACCATATATTTTCTAAACCGATTTCCGAACTCTAAATGGGTGAATTTTGGCGAATTAAACGCCTTTCTGTTTATCGCTCATGTAGTGATGACGTCAGAATGTTACGTCGCCAAGGTAATACAGCTGCCATTTTCATTTTCAACACATTACAAACTAGGGCTGGGTATCATCAGGTACCTCGCGATACGATAATATCACAATATTTTGCCCACAATAACAATAAGATCACGATACTACGATTATGCGATAATCGATGTATTGAAAGAAATATCATCCACGAGACGTCATGATTTCAGTGTCACTGAAGAAATTCAAAATGTATTGACTGCACTGAATCCACTTCACCAAAATATTTTCTGTCTGTGCAAATTAAAATGATTAAAAAAACAAAATGAATGCAGAAAATATAAATTTCAGTGCTACTGAACTTCTATGTAATCATGGACACATCAGTGCTTAACAATTAAAATCAAATTATTTTATGAAAACTGGCACTTCACTGTATATAAAAAATAAACATTTCAGTCAGTGCATTACATTATCAACAACTGGGTGGTCTTATGAAAACCTGAGAACACATTTTAAGATACTATATGGTCTAAGAGCTTTACGAATAAAGCAAGCAATGGACTTTGTAATGCTCGCAGCCCTGGGGGATGCAGAAGGGAGCTTTGCTCTAAATACGGTGTTGATTGTAGGCTGGCTAACAGAAACGTTAGCATTAGCCTCGCTACTCGGCCTTTCCTCCGAGCCAAGCTCAGGATGATGGCGGACAAGATGGCTGTGCATGTTCGTTGTGTTGCCCGTGTACTTGACCTTCGCGAGACAGTTCTTGCAGATTGCGAACTCTTTATCAAGTGTTGTTCCATTGTCTGTATAGTAAAAGCCGAAGTGGGCCCAGACTTTAGATTTAAAATTCGCCGGTGCATCTTTCACGTGTTTTTCTCTGCTATTCGTTCCTCCGCTTTGCGCCATTCCCTCCATCTGCTGCTGCTGCTTCTTCTTCTTCTTCTTCTTTCCTTTCAAAGAGTACTCTACTAGAGTACTCTAGAGTACTGCACTAGAGCGCCATAATGTGGAGGCTCGAAGTAGTGACTCCATAAATCAAACAAGTTTTGTGGGCGAATCTGTTTAGAACGGCCGTATGTTTATGTTTATAAATATCGATATTTGACGCCCGTGTATCGATAACGTGCCGCAAGAGGAAATATCGCGATATATCTTAGTAGCGATGTTTTGGCACACTCCTATTACAAACACTGGGTCTCAGCTCTGTTATTTTCCGTTTTTTCGACGGTAAAATTTTGAAAAAAACTTCAAAAAATACAACAAGCCACTGGGAAATGATTTTTATTGTTTTTAACCCTTTTGAAATTGTGATAATGTTCCCCTTTCAGGACTAACTTGCAATAAGAAACAAATGTTTAATGTACCCTAAGATTTTGGGGTAAAATAAAGCCAATAATGCAATTTTTTTTGTCTCCTTTATTTAGAAAAGTATCAAAATAAATCTGGGTCTCACAACAACACCAGTACATGCACACCCTCAGTTAATCAGGGCCGAAGGCGCAGGAAGCCTAGTGGGCTGTGTTGTGATCATCTATCACACTTGCCAACCTTGAGACCTCTGATTTCGGGAGGTGGGGGGTGGGGAGTAGGCGTGGTTGGGGGCGTGGGTTGGGCGGGGGGCGTGGTTAAGAGGGGACGAGTATAATTCACCAACTCGAGTATTCCATATATACACATATATATATATGTATATATATATGTATGAAATATTTGACTTTCAATTAATTTTATTATATATATAAATAAAAGAAATAGTTGAATTTCAGACGGCACCTATCAAATACACAGTAATGAAAACACAGTTGTTCTACTAACTGTAAAAAACAACAACACTTACCTTTCACTATTTGGGTAACCTTTGTTCTGCCATTTGCGTACTGGCGAGAGTCACTTGCTGTCAGGTGCACAACACCACGTACATCGTTGGCCAATCAAAAAGCAACCCCATAACGCTATAGCCAACATTCACCAGGAGATGGCAACAGACAACATAGAATCACTCTATTACAGACGGCGTCGCCATGGGTGTAACTTCCTCGTTCTTCTGCTTCGTCTCCTTGTGTGTGCAGTTTTTTATTAAAAATCTGTAAATTGGGCAGGCAAGCTGTTTATATAACAGGAAAGCGGACGTGAAAACAGGCTGTCCCCACTCATGTACGCATGGAGCTGGAAGGGGCGTGAATTTTGGGAGATTTCCGGGAGAAAATTTATTCCGGGAAGTTTTCGGGAGAGGCGCTGAATTTCGGGAGTCTCCCGGAAAATCCGGGAGGGTTGGCAAGTATGTCATCCACCTCCATGCATATCTAGTCTAATAAGAATCAAACAGGTTTTATGAACCGTTTAATCGAGTGCGAAAGTCACCACCGATCTTTGAAGTTGAGAACATCAGAGGAGAAGTCCAAATAATTGTTTTGTAGCAGGTTGCACACATTGACGCCGCAGACGATCGCAACTCGACAACTCCCAGGTTTTGCATCCCAATGTCTCATCTTCCCTCCTTCCTACAATCATCATGCATCAACAGGCATGTGAACCCAACGTATGGTTCATCTCCTTCTCTATTTCCTGCTCTCCCTCTCCTTTATGCTCTGTTTTCACTCGTGCGCTTGCACTTCCCTGGCGTTGGGGTAATTACCTGGCATTTGCATTGCAAAGTCAACCCCCCCCCTCTCTCCTCTTCCCTTACCACCCTCAGCTCCTCCGCAGGTGATTGAGCTTCATTTCCCCGGCAGATAAGAGAGCGAGCAGAGAGGAAAAGAGAGTTGCGGCAGGGTGTGATGTTTTTCTGGTTGGCGGTACACGGAGAAACGACGTCCTGAATTTGTTGTCACTTGTCGAGCATATAGGAGGAGGACGAACCAGGCGCCCACACATAAATAATCATCCTCATTACCATCGCGTTGTTTTAGGCTTATAACTTTAGTTTAGAGCAGTGTAATTATTTAGCAATGATACTTACATTTTCAACTACCCTCTTATAATTTACAATAAAGTTTCACCTCTTATTTTCTAAGGATTTTCAGTTTTGTTTGAATTATCTTCTAGGATTCGCCGCCTTGTGTGCAAAATGATCACGTCTGCATTGATGTAATAGCATAGTGACGAGTAATTGTAGTGGTTTTGATAACTGATTTTCTCTGTTCTCAGTTTTAGGCACAATGTAACCTGCCCACCCCAGAATTAAAAAAGAAATATGTCATAGTCCATAAACCTCTAAATCAGGGGCGCTCACACTTTTTCTGCAGGCGAGCTACTTTTCAATTGACCAAGTCGAGGAGATCTACCTCATTCCTATTTATAATTTATATTTATTTATTTATGAAAGAGACATTTTTGTTAACAAGTTAATGGTGTTTAATGATAATACAAGCATGTTTAACACACATAGATTCCTTTCTTTCATGAACACAAGAATATAAGTTGGTGTATTTGATTCTGATGACTTGCATTGATTGGAATTAGGCAGTGGTGCTGATAACCTCCGCATTTTCAAATGGAGGAAAAAAAAAGTCCTTCTTTCTGTCCAATACCACATGAAAGTGGTTGGATTTGGCATCTCATTTGTCCAACTTGCATACTCGTTTTTAAACACTTTGTTATGAGAGTAGCATATGTGTGTGGCCCTTTAGTGTCTGGCAGCAGGTGAGTGACGTCAGTGAGAGTGCGGGTGGGCAAGCAAGTGAGAAAGCGGTCGCTGAGGGCGGGGGAGAAATACATTGGCATCAAACTCCGTAGCTTGCTAGCTTGTGCACGCTAGCTTTCTGAGACTCTTATTTTGTTAGCACAGGCAGGATGAAACAGGTCTTTTATGGTGAAGACAGGAACTGTGTAGTCGGTCTTTAGAGTTTTGACAGTAGGTACGGAGTCTCTAGAAATAAAATGTGTTTCTCTGCGTCCGCCCTGTTAGTGATTTTTTTCTTAAATATGAGCTCGCAGCAGCCAGCGTCATCTCACAAGATACTCGGGTGCCGAGAATGTCAAACAACTGACGAAAGTGAAGTCTTGGTATGATTGATGATTGCTCATTTTTATGTCTATTTTTTAATGCCTGGCTTGAGATCGACTGACACACCCTCCGAGATTGACCAGTCGATCGCGATCGACGTAATGGGCACCCCTGCTATAAATAGATCACAAGCTAACAAACAAACATAGAAATTATATATTTTTTATTACGCTGTCAAATATTTTTATTTTTAATTACAAAAACCAAAACTAGTGAAGATGGCACATTCTGTAAATGGTAAATAAAAACAGAATACAATGATTTGCAAATCCTTTTCAACCTTTATTCAATTGAATAAACCGCAAAGACCAGACACTTCACGTTCAAACCGGAAAACGTTATTTTTTCGCAAATATTAGCTCGTGTTTTTTTTTATGCCTGCGACATGTTTCAAAAAAGCTGGCACAAGTGGCAAAAAAGACTGAGAAAGTTGAGGAATGCTCGTCAAGCATTTATTTGGAACATCCCACGGGTGAACAGCCTAACTGGGGTGCCATGATTGGGTATAAAAGCAGCTTCCATGAAATGCTCCGTCATTCACAAACAAGGATGGGGCGAGGGTCATCACTTTGTGAACAAATGCGTGTGCAAATTGTTTAAGAACATTTCTCAACCAGCGATTTCAGGAAATCTAGGGATTTTTGGAGCAACGTATGTTTCCATCCAAGCAACGTTGTCACGGACGCCCCTGCTTATTTCAGCAAGACAATGCCAAGCCACGTGTTACAACAGCGTGGCTTCATAGTAAAAGAGTGCGGGTACTAGACTGGCCTGCCTGTAGTCCAGACCTGTCTCCCATTGTGGCACAATATGAAGCGCACAACGGAGACCTCAGACTGTTGAACAACTTAAGCTGTACATCAAGCAACAATGAGAACGAATTCCACCTGAAAAGCTTCAAAAAAAGTTGTCTCCTCAGTTCCCAAACGTTTACGGAGTGTTGTTAAAAGGAAAGGCCATGTAACACAGTGGTAAAAATGCCCCTGTGCCAACTTTTTTGCAATGTGTTGCTGCCATTAAATTCTAAGTTAATGATTATTTGCAAAAAAAAAAAAAAGTTTCTCAGATCAAACATTAAATATATTGTCTTTGCAGTCTATTCAATTGAATATAAGTTGAAAAGGATTTTCAAATCGTTGTATTCTGTTTTTTTTTTTTTACAAATTACACAATGTGCCAACTTCACTGGTTTTGGGTTTTGTAGATTAATCACACTTTTTATTTTTGATTTATCATGATTAATCACAAATAAAGATCACCAAGGACTTTTTTTTGGTCAGAATGTCATAAACAAACATTTTCAAATAGTTTACTTGAATGCATGTCATCTGTTTTCTCAAGTCTTGGTAACGGATTTAGTTCAAGTCCCAGCCATCCATTCATCCATCCATCCATAGCATTTTTCTACCTTCAAGGCTCTCAAAGCGTTTTGACACTATTCCTACATTCACCCACACACATCCACGCACTGATAGCGGGAGCTGCCATGCAAGCCGCTAACCACGACCCATCAGGAGCAAGGTTGAAGTGTTTTGCTCCTGGACACAACGGACGTGACTCTGTTGGTAGAAGCTGAGGATCGAACCAGGAACCCTCAGTTTGCTGGCACGGCCGCTCTGCGACGCCGTCACAACGTCAAGCGTGCTGTTCTGTTTATGGAAATAAACAATCAGTCGTGGCAAAATGTTGTGCGGTCAAAGTCCATTTTCTGAACGGAATTATTGCACATATAAAATTAAGAAGGAAGTGGGCGAGCCTTTTGGCTATCGCAGTTTGTGGGACATTTACTCGGATGTTTGCTCAGAAGGGCGTGTGGGCAAACTGTCGAAGACAGGAGTGGTGGAACATTGACGTGAGTTCCTAACATTATTTTTGACCGTCATCTGCTCGTTTTTTGTATTTTTTTGCAACCATCTATTTTGGCAAATAATTACGGCGCTTGTTGCTGTTTGATGACATATTGAATGTTACGAACGCAACCGGAGCGTTCAGACTGCAGTCACATTCAATACTGGGAATTGCACTGGTCACCTATGGGTAAAAAAAACAAAAAGTAATTGACTTGCGAAGTGAACAAGGCTAAGTCAGTTAAACTCGTCAGTCTCCTCACTTATCTTTGCATTAACACAGTCCTTCTCGAATGTTCCTCAAGCATGTGACCTTGGGGAACATGCTTTGTTTTTTTTCTTCCCGGTACTAGAATATGACGAAGCGTATGTCGCACTTGGCTTCACTGTAACCACGGTGGGAGATGAGGAAAGGTCGGTGTGTTGTTTCCTTTAATGTTAATAAACTTACAATGTTATGCAGAGGTGTAGTTAGAAAAATCTTATAGACAAAATACACTATTTTTTAGAGATGTCAATAAATGCTTTAAAAAGTAATATCAGAAATTATTGGTGTCGGTTTCAAAAAGTAAAATTTATGACTTTTTAAAATGGCGCTGTGTACACGGACGTAGGGCGAAGTACAGAGCGCCAATAAACCTTAAAGGCACTGCCTTTGCGTCCTGGCCCAGTCACATAATAGCTACTGTTTTCTAACACACACGTGAATGCAAGGCATACTTGGTCAACAGCCATACAGGTCACACTGAGGGTGGCCGTATAAACAACTTTCACACTGTTACAAATATGTGCCACACTGTGAACCCACACCAAACAAGAATGACAAACACATTTCGGGAGAACATCCGCACCGTAACACAACATAAACATCTTCATAAACATCCCACCTAGTACCATCCTCGTCACGTCCGTTGTGTCCTGAGCAAGACACTTCACCCTTGCTCCTGATGGGTGCTGGTTGGCGCCTTGCATGGCAGCTCCTTCCATCAGTGTGTGAATGGGTAAATGTGGAAGTAGTGTCAAAGCGCTTTGAGTACCTTGAAGGTAGAAAAGCGCTATACAAGTACAACCCATTTATAAACACAACAGAAGAAATACCCAGAAGCCCTTGCAGCACTAACTCTTCCAATACGCTACAATATACACCCCCCCCGCTGCCCCTCCACCCCCCACCCCCCCAAAACTCCGCCCACTTCAACCTCCTCACGCTCTCTCAGGGGGCGCATAATCCAAATTACAAGCTGCTGTTTTGAGGCATGTTAAAAAAAAGGATGCACTTTCTGACTTCAATAATAAATACGGCAGCGCCTTGTTGGATTTTTTTTTTCCATAACTTGAGTTGATTTATTTTGGATAACCTTGTTACATTGTTTAATGCATCCAATGGGGCATCACAACAAAACTAGGCATAATAATGTGTTAATTCCACGACTGTTTAAGCCATTATCGGACATCTCTACTATTTATAGTCACAATGGAGTGTGTGTGTGTGGGGGGGGGGGGTATTTTCTCATCCCTAAGGGGGGCGTAACAGAAAATTATTGAGGAACACTGCAGTAAAATACAGTACAGGCCAAAAGTTTGGACACACCTTCTCATTCAATGCGTTTCCTTTATTTTCATGACTATTTACATTGTAGATTGTCACTGAATGAACGAACACATTTGGAGTTATGTACTTAACCAAAAAAAGATGAAATAACTGAAAACATGTTTGATATTCTAGTTCCTTCAAAATAGCCACCCTATGCTGTGATTACTTTTTCGCACACTCTTGGCATTCTCTCGATGAGCTCACTTCACAGGTGTTCTTGAATGAATATGTATATATATGTATATATATATGTCTTGATTGGATTATCCGGAGAATAGTGCTCGATACCGTGGTAGAGCGCAATATGTAGGTGTGGGAAAAAATCACAAGACTACTTCATCTCTACAGATCTGTTTCATGAGGGGTTCCCTCAATCATCAGGAGATTTTAATGGAAGCATTCACATACAATGGTTTATATAGAGCACAGAGTGGGTGGGTACAAGCAGGCGTAGGGTGTGGTGATTGGCTCATGTGTTACCTAGGAGGTGTTTCCGCCTGTGGCGGCATGTTGAAATGATTTCACTGCGCTTGTTGAGGGATGATAGCTCTGGATGATATATAATAAACAGTTTCTCTTTTAAGCATAAGTTGCATCTTTTATTACCACTGTTGTAAGGTGTGCTGGATGCAAGAATTTGCCATGTTATTGAATATTCTTGCATCCAGCACACCTTACAACAGTGGTAATAAAAGATGCAACTTATGCTTAAAAGAGAAACTGTTTATTATATATCATCCAGAGCTATCATCCCTCAACAAGCGCAGTGAAATCATTTCAACATGCCGCCACAGGCGGAAACACCTCCTAGGTAACACATGAGCCAATCACCACACCCTACGCCTGCTTGTACCCACCCACTCTGTGCTCTATATAAACCATTGTATGTGAATGCTTCCATTAAAATCTCCTGATGATTGAGGGAACCCCTCATGAAACAGATCTGTAGAGATGAAGTAGTCTTGTGATTTTTTCCCACACCTACATATGTATATATATATATATATATATATATATATATATATATATATATATTGGTATGATGTTCATTTGGTTCAGCAGACAAGATTGCATCGTGTGTTAAATGTGTTAACTTTGGCACCAGGCTTGTGGTGGCTGTTTGGGTTGATGACCTCAGACTTGCTCCTAAACATGCCACATAGTGACAAAGACGCCAAGTTGGCAACACCAATCCCTCCTGCTATGTCTTCTTATTCTCTGGCAGACCTTGAGCTGTGTTTTGCAGCAATGTAAGCAATATAATGCGTTTGTGTGAGGGTGAACTGGTAGTGCCAAATCTATTCTCGGCGGTCCAAATTTATTTGGGGTGGGCTGACATAAAACAATAAAAACACAATTTCAGTTAATCGCATCTTGAAGATACTGAATGCATTACTTGACCTTAATCAGCAGAGGCACTGTTATTCTCCAGAAAATGGCCAAATGTCCGCGATGTCTTATTATTTCAAAGGACCGTGCATTTGTAAAATGAGAGGAATTGACAATATGATGTCACAATAGGGTTGTACGGTATACCGGTATTAGTGTAGTACCGCGATACTAATGAATTATATTCGGTACTATACTGCCTCGAAACATGCTTCACTACACACCATAGCTCACCGTACAGGAGCGTATCTAGCCGATACCACTATGATTATGTCAATATTATTGCCATCACAACATCGTCTTTCGTTTTTTTTTAATTCATATTATGTTTATAAACTCAGGAAATACGTCCCTGGACACATGAGGACTTTGAATATGACCAATGTATGATCCTGTAACGACTTGGTATCGGATTGATACCCAAATTTTTTGTCTCATCCAAAACTAATGTTTAGCATCAAACAACAGAAGAAGAAGTGATTATTATGTTTTAACAGAATTGTGAAGTGAAGTGAATTCTATTTATATAGCGCTTTTTCTCTAGTGACTCAAAGCGCTTTACATAGTGAAACCCAATATCTAATTTTTACATTTAAACCAGTGTGGGTGGCACTGGGAGCAGGTGGTAAAGTGTCTTGCCCAAGGACACAATGGCAGTGACTAGGATGGCGGAAACCGGGATCGAACCTGCAACTCTCAAGTTGCTGGCACGGCCACTCTACCAACCGAGCTATACCGGTTGTAGATAGAACAGGTTGAAAGAGAAAATAAGCAGGTATTAACAGTAAATGAACAAGTAGATGAATAATTAATTTTCTACCACTGTCCTTATTAATGTTGACAAAATAATAGAATGACAAATGATACAATATGTTACTGCATATGTCAGCAGACTAATTAAGAGCCTTTTTTGTTTACTTACTACTAATAAACAAGTTGTCTACAAACCCCGTTTCCATATGAGTTGGGAAATTGTGTTAGATGTAAATATAAACGGAATACAATGATTTGCAAATAATTTTTAACCCATATTCAGTTGAATATGCTACAAAGACAACATATTTGATGTTCAAACTGCTAAACTTTTTTTTTTTTTTTGCAAATAATCATTAACTTTAGAATTTGATGCCAGCAACACGTGACGAAGAAGTTGGGAAAGGTGGCAATAAATACTGATAAAGTTGAAGAATCAAACACTTATATGTAACATCCCACAGGTGTGCAGGCTAATTGGGAACAGTTGGGTGCCATGATTGGGTATAAAAGCAGCTTACATGAAATGCTAAGTAATTCACAAACAAGGATGGGGTGAGGGTCACCACTTTGTAAGCAAATTGTCGAACAGTTTTAGAACAACATTTCTCAACAAACTATTGCAAGGAATTTAAGGATTTTACCATTTACAATCCGTAAAATCATCAAAAGGTTCAGAGAATCTGGAGAAATCGCTGCACGTAAGCGATGATATTATGGACCTTTGATCCCTCAGGTGGTACTGCATCAAAAACAGACATCAGTGTGTAAAGGATATCACCACATGGGCTCAGGAACACTTCATAAAACCACTATCAGTAACTACAGTTGGTCACTACATCTGTAAATGCAAATTAAAACTCTACTATGCAAAGACAAACCCATTAATCAAAAATATCCTGAAACGCCGCTGGGCCCGAGCTCATCTAAGATGGACTGATGCAAAGTGGAAAAGTTTTTTGTGGTCTGACGAGTCCACATTTCAAATTATATTTGGAAACAGAGGACGTCACGTCTTCCAGAACAAAGAGGAAAGTAACCATTCGGATTGTTATAGGCGCAAAGTTCAAAAGCCAGCATCTGTGATGGTATGGGGGTGTATTAGTGCCAAAGGCATGGGTAACTTACACATTTGTGAAGGCACCATTACTGCTGAAAGGTCCATACAGGTTTTGGAGCAACATATGTTGTCATCTAAGCAACGTTATCATGGACGCCCCTGCTTATTTCAGCAAGACAATGCCAAGCTACGTGTTACAACAGCGTGGCTTCGTAGTAAAAGAGTGTGGATACTTTCCTGGCCCGCCTGCAGTCCAGACCTGTCTCTCATCGAAAATGTGTGGCGCATTATGAAGCGTAAAATACGACAGCGGAGACCCCGGACTGTTGAACGACTGAAGCTCTACAAAAAACAAGAATGGGAAAGAATTCCACTTTCAAAGCTTCAACAATTAGTTTCCTCAGTTCCCAAACGTTTATTGAGTGTTGTTAAAATAAAAGGTGATGTAACACAGTGGTGAACATGCCCTTTCCCAACTACTTTGGCACGTGTTGCAGCCATGAAATTCTAAGTTAATTATTATTTGCGAAAAAAATCTAAGTTTATGAGTTTGAACATCAAATATCTTGTCTTTGTAGTGCATTCAACTGAATATGGGTTGAAAAGGATTTGCAAATCATTGTATTCCGTTTATATTTACATCTAACACAATTTCCCAACTCATATGGAAACGGGGTTTGTAGTATGTTTGCTATTTTATTTAAGGACACACTTGCAATAAGAAACATATGTTTAATGTACCGTAAGGTTTTTTTGTCAAAATAAAGCCATTAATGCATTTTTGTATTTATAAAAGTATCGAAATAATTTTGGTAACGCTACCAAAATATTGGTATCGGGACAACGCCAAGTTGCAATGCTTTGAACCATCATATAGCTTTTCCATCCATCTTCTTCCGCTTATCCGAGGTCGGGTCGCGGGGGCAACAGCCTAAGCAGGGAAACCCAGACTTCCCTTTCCCCAGCCACTTCGTCATTCTTCCCAATCACGCCTCTCCAGGTTTCACTGTCGTTGCCAACATGAGCCTTGAAGTCCCCCAGTAGGACAAGGGAATCACCCGGGGGAGCACTTTCCAGTACTCCCTCGAGTGTACCCAAAAAGGGTGGGTACTCTGAACTGCTGTTTGGTGCATAAGCACAAACAACAGTCAGGACCCGTCCCCCCCACCCGAAGGCGGAGGGAGGCTACCCTTTCGTCCACTGGGTTGAACTCCAACGTGCAGGCTTTAAGCCGGGGGGCAACCAGAATTGCCACCCCAGCCTGTCGCCTCTCACTGCCGGCAACGCCAAAGTGGAAGAGAGTCCAGTCCCTCTCGAGAGAAGTGGTTCCAGAGCCCTTGCTGTGCGTCGAGGTGAGTCCGACTATATCCAGCCGGAACTTTTCCACTTCGCGCACTAGCTCAGGCTCTTTCCCCCCCAGTGAGGTGACGTTCCACGTCCCAAGAGCTAGCTTCTGTAGCCGAGGATCGGACCGCCAAGTGCCCTGCCTTTGGCTGCCGCCCAGCTCACAATGCACCCGACCTCTATGGCCCCTGCTATGGGTGGTGAGCCCATTGGAGGGGGGACCCACGTTGCCTCTTCGGGCTGTGCCCGGCCGGGCCCCATGGGAACACCAGGCGCTCGCCATCGTGCCCCACCTCCGGGCCTGGCTCTAGAGGGGGGCCCCGGTGACCCGCGTCCGGGCGAGGGAAATCTGGGTCCATGTTTTGTCTTCTTCATATAGCTTTTATTGCACATAACCGCAACGCAACATTGAATTAAACATGACAAAGTCATGTTTAATTCAATGTGTTATTTGGAATGCTGTTTGCTATTTATTGATTTAGTTTTTTATTAAGTGTGTTCATTAAAGTGTTCCCTTTCTGGATTAACAAATCTGAAACTACAAAAGGCGTTCCTGCTCAGCCGTAACTACTCCAACCTGGGGAGCGATGTAAACGAGCGGCGACAAATGGCACGCTCATTTGCATGCCGAACGACGCAGATATTTATTTAAATTTAATTTCATTCCAGCACGCGGTGTGGCGTAGGATTTTTGTGCCAGAGTCATATTAACCCCTTGACTAGTTATTATGCGGTGCACGAGGTAGCCCACGCGCCATGAATATTCATACCCATGGCGTTTCCACCAGTCGCCCTACCCCCGATCCTCCACCCTCATCTCCTCCTCCTCCTCCTCCTCCCTGTCGTGGATCACTGTTGCGCCACACTAATTTTTTTTTTTTTCCCTTCCTAATCTCTCAGAGCAAACGGTGTTTCTGGTGCTGTGCGTGGACCGCAGAGGTGGAGAAGACAATGTCAGATAAGACTCAGATGCCGAGTAGGGAGCGCGCCCTCGCGGGACGGGAGGAGAAAATGTCCGTCGCAGGTAATTAACCATCATGTCAAAAGTTTTCACCAAAGTGCTCAGCTGAGGTGTGGTGCGGTTGCATCGCAGCAGAAAACAATGAAACTATAAAGTTTTTGATGCACTTATCTGGGGGGTGGATTTTTGAAGGTTGCATCAATCATATTTAGTTTGGTTAAGTTTGATTAAATGGATTTCTTCAGAAAAAAAAATATTTCCCATCCATACAAATTTGAATAGCCTCACTAAAAAAAGGTAAAAGCACTTAAAAGTTCAGATGAAATTTATATCCCAAGTTTATGAAAAATAAGCTCTGCTAAAGTATTCAGGTATGAACATGATAAAACTTTATTAAGCGGAATAAATAAAGAAATACTTATGACCTCAAAGATACATTTTTCCTCATGAGCAGTCATAAATATTCATGATGCACATCGACTATTTGTGTTCACAAAGGTGAAGATGAGTTGCAACATCACATCTGGAGGCCATAATTACCTACACATACGGTACATAGTGTCGTAGGAGTGGGAATAATGGTAGTCAGTCCTGTAGTGTGCTCCAGAAATGTACAGAAAGGTAATAGGTTTGAACATCCAGGCTCCACATGGCTTATTTGTTCTCGGTTTGACAAGTGTAAAAAAAAAAGATGAAAAATGTCAGGACAGACGGACAAGTCGTGTCACTTTACCTTTTGATGCTCCAATTTTCCTGGCTTTTTTTCAGAATCTTCACGTGTTCCAGGTTTATGCCTTTGAGTTCCATGCCGCACTAGTCCAAGACCAGAACCAATACAAGTTTTTGATGAAGTTAAACATAAATTTGCAATACACTGCATCGATATTAGATGCAGTTGCCATTTTTTTCCAATGGTGGACAACACTGTAAGTCGTGATATCGATTCCATACCAAGTACAAACCCCGTTTCCATATGAGTTGGGAAATTGTTTTAGATGTACATATAAATGGAATACAAATCATTTTCAACCCATATTCAGTTGAATATGCTATAAAGACAACATATTTGATGTTCAAACTGATAAACATTTCTTTTTTTGCAAATAATCATTAACTTTAGAATTGGATGTCAGCAACACGTGACAAAGAAGTTGGGAAAGGTGGCAATATATACTGATAAAGTTAAGGAATGCTCATCAAACACTTATTTGGAACATCCCACAGGTGTGCAGGCTAATTGGGAACAGGTGGGTGCCATGATTGGGTATAAAAACAGCTTCCCAAAAAATGTTCAGTCTTTCACAAGAAAGGATGGGGCGAGGTACACCCCTTTGTCCACAACTGCGTGAACAAATAGTCAAACAATTTAAGAACAATGTTCCTCAAAGTGCAATTGCAAGAAATTTAGGGATTTCAACATATTCGGTCCATAATATCATCAAAAGGTTCAGAGAATCTGGAGAAATCACTCCACGTAAGCGGCATGGCCCGAAACGAACATTGAATGACTGTGATCTTCGATCCATCTGACGGAACTGTATCAAAAACAAACATCAATCTCTAAAGAATATCACCACACGGGCTCAGGAACACTTCAGAAAAAGACTGTCACTAAATACAGTTTGTCGCTACATCTGCAAGTTAAAGCTCTACTATGCAAAGCGAAAGCCATTTAACAACAACGTCCATAAACGCTGCCGGCTTCTCTGGGCCCGAGATCATCTAAGATGGACTGATGCAAAGTGGAAAAGTGTTCTGTGGCTTGACGAGTCCACATTTCCAATTGTTTTTGGAAATATTCGAAATCGTGTCATCCGGACCAAAGGGGACCCGAACCATCCAGACTGTTATCAACGCAAAG